>NW_015169824.1:51878-134212 GCF_001447785.1 Gekko japonicus | reverse complement strand
GTGATCTCTCATGGTTTCAAATAAAGTGTATAGCCTGAAAAATCGTTTTCAGTTACCACCACAAATATGCACTGCAAAGATCAGTTTTACCATCATTTTAGTTTTGTTCACTTTCTGCTAATTCCAGTCTCCCACCCATACCCCTCTGTGATCCTTCCTGGAGCGTCACTCGTCTGCCTTTTCCTTCCATTGGTGAGGACCCCCAGGTCCCTTTTAGCCATCTGGATCATGCTCTGATTTCCCCATAGGTTAGGAAGTCACCAACTGGTTCCTTTATATGCCACCTCTCGAGAGGCCTGCTCAAAGCAGCTCACCACTAAAGAATAGAACCAAAGCAAGCTGCCAATTATCAACCAGTCAGGAGATAAAATAGCCTGCACAGTGTTCAAAGGCAGGAGGAAATTCTTCTGCCACAGTGGTTGAAAATACTCAATTCCTGTCATAATAGTAATTCCACATCCAAATATGAATGAGCCAAAATTAGTTCTGCCACAATGGTTGAGAATGCTCAATTCCTATCGTGATGATAATTCCACAGTGGTCACCAGCTAACCCTGGTTAGTACTGTGCAGAAGAAGGCCATGGTAAACCACTTCTGAACCACTCTGAAAACCCTATGATAAGGCAATCCAAAGATCTAGTGCTGGAAGACAGAACCTCCAGCTCGGAGAGCACTCAGTCAGCTATTGGGGAAGAGCTGAGGACAACTACGACTAGTGCTGTTCTTAGTGATGCAACCGGACTGAAGCCAAAAAGATGTTCAGTTGTTGACGTGAATGGATGCAAAAAGAAAGTCTAACACCGTTCAATGTTTTGGAGAACGTTCATTCATAAGGTTACCATAAGTCGGAAGCAACTTGACGACAATTCACACACACATATGTGAGGGCAAACCATAATTCTCTTGACCCATTACTTACATCAGATAGATGGCCTGCCAGATGGTCTGAGAAAACCTATAAGCAGGAGCGCAGAAACCTAATTATTGGCCACTAGCAATGGGCTTTCAGTATGCTGACCCAGAACATGGAGGTTCCATTTATTCACGATGGCTAGTGGCTGGGCCCAGATTTGTCTGGCATTACAATTTTGAGCCACCTGTAGTCCCTATAAAAGAAAGAAGGTGAGTGTAGTGGTTAAGTGCACAGACTCTAATCTGGGAGAACCGGGTTTGATTCCCCACTCCACCTGCAGCTGCTGGATGACCTTGGGCAAGCCGTAGTTCTGTCAGATCTGTTCTTGAAAGAACAAAGTTTGTCAGAGCTCTCTCAGCCCCGCCTACCTCCCAGGGTGTCTGTTGTGGGGAGGGGAAGGGAAAGGAGTTTGTAAGCCGCTCTGAGACTTTGAGTGAAGGGCGGGGTATAAATCCAGTCTCCTCCTCTCCTTCTAAATAGAAGGACCTGGGGGGGGTCAACAGTGGGAGGGCTTCTAATGTCCTGGCCCCACTGGTGGACCTCCTGATGGCACCTGGTATTTCTGGCCACTGTGTGACACAGTGTTGGGCTGGATGGGCCATTGGCCTGATCCAACATTGGCGTCTCTTATGTTCTTATGAAGGAGAAAAATCCATACTTAGAGTCCAAAAGAGGAATAGGTGTGAAAATTAAATATGAATTGGATTTCTTTTTGGAACAACACTAGATTAACATCCTGGGCATTGTAGGGTTGAGCCATATATTTATAAAGGTGCTAAATTTAAGCTCATCTGGAACATGACCAGGTTGCATATAATGCTCCACCATTGGGGCATCTGTAATTTGATTTTGTATCCTAGACTGGTCACTTTGGGGTCAGGCAGCAATTTTTCTCCAGGCCAGTTTGGCCAGGGTTCCTGGAAGTTTTTTGTCATGGAACAGGGATCACTGTGGGTGTAGGGGGGGTGGTATTTGTGAATTTCCTGTGTTGTACAGGGGGTTAGACCAGATGACTCTGGAGGTCCCTTCCAACTCTATGATTCTATTTTAAACATACAAGGACTGAATTTGATTCCCCTTCATGTATTAGTGACCAGGATCCTAAGCAGGGAATTCTTTAGTCAGTGGCAGGGTTGGAAAGAGAGCTGCAAGGAACCTTGGAAGTCATCTAGCCCAGCCTGTGTGTCACTGTAGGAGCAGGCAGCTACGGAGCATTTTCAGGTGGGCCTCAACAATATACATCCTTGTTGTACTCCTTTTCCTATGCTGAACCAATCAGTTGTTCCATATCCGGTTCTAACTGTTGCTTCTTGGCCCTTATACAGGTTTCTCAAGAGACATGTGAGGTGGTCTGGTACTCCCATCTCTTTAAGGACCTGCCATAGTTTGTTGTGATCCACACAGTCAAAGGCTTTAGCATAGTCAATGAAGCAGAAGTAGATGTTTTTCTGGTACTCTCTTGCTTTCTCCATAATCCAGCGAATGTTGGCAATTTGATCTCTAGTTCCTCTACCTCTTCGAAACCCAGCTTGTACTTCTGGCAGTTCTCTATCCACGTACTGTTGAAGCCTAGCTTGTAGGATCTTGAGCATGACCTTGCTAGCGTGTGATGTGAGTGCAATTGTGCGATAGTTTGAACATTCCTTGGCATTGCCCTTCTTTGGGATTGGAATGTATACTCAGAGCCAGACTTTGACCAAATACAGATGTAGTTAGCTTCCCCAGGTTTGCTATATCATCCTTTCAGTCATATTGTTAGAATGACTGGCCAAGAAGAAGTTGTGGGCAGCGATGAACTTTTCTTCATCTTGAACCTACTGCCCATCAACTTCATCGGTATTTTGTGAGGGGGGGGGGAGCTATCTTTGTCAACTCTCCACCCCATGCCAAATTTCATAAGCCTCTATCACGCCCCCGCCCTTAGTTGTCTCTTTTCTAAACAGAAAGGTCCCAGACTCTTCAGCCTTTCCTTATAGGAAAGGTGCTCCAATGCCCCCCCCATCATCTTGATTTGCCCCCCTCTGTACATTTTTCCAGCTCTGTGATGTCCTTTTTGAGAGATGGTGACAAAGACACACCTAGCAATAACACTGCTTGCAGAGATGAGTTTGGTTCCACTTCTTGTATTACATTTGACAAGCCTTTATTGGCATACGTATACACATACAATAGGAGATCAGATTAAATATAGATCGGAAAATACAAATCCATATAGAGTAAAATTGGAGCTACGGCGCAGAAAGATAGCATGAAAGCAGAAAAACCTAATGGTTACTTATCAGAACGTATAGCCATAGCACTAAGAAGAAACCTTGCTACTATTTTGGTTATTTCCGTATCTTGATTATCAAGCAAAAACAGAACCTTAAAATTGTCAGTAATCTCTGAGAATTGAGCTAATACAGGATACCGAAGATTCTGGCGGGGCACCAGATAAAAGGGAGATTGAAACAGGGGACAGTTTCAACACAGTCCTTCTTCCAAGGACAACACCTGCTGGAGTAGGGGATCCCCTGGAATCTGCCAGAGAGAAGAGCAGAAGGAAGAACATTAAATCTGGCTCTGCGCAAATTTGGAGCAATAAGTTGATAAAGATATACAGCTGGAAGATTTGCATTTGGAACAATCCCTAAATTTAGGGGAGAACCGGTTCTGTTGGCCAAACTTCTTGTATTACTGACCAAGCTCCTAAGAAGGCAGTTCTTTAACCGATGGCAGGGCTGGAAAGAGGGACTTGGAAGGGACCTTGGAGGTCGTCTAGTCCAGCCCTTATATCAGTGCAGGCGTAGGTAGCTTAAAGGGCATTCTCAGCCTTTCCGTCATACCCTTAGAATGACAAGCCAAGAAGAAGTTGAGGGCAGGGAAGAACAGGGGATCCACAGACCTGGAAGCCCGACCGGCCTCCCAGGCATATTGGGGAGGGCAGGAACACCTCCTCTCCCCACCCCCAAAACAAAAAAGTCTCCCCGAGCAGCACAGACGATGCCTGGGAAATACTGTAAGAGGCTCAGCCAGAAGCTTCTCCTAAAGGCAATTTTGCGGAATAGAATTGGTGTGTACAAAGTTCGGGATCACGCCTTAGAGGCATGGTTGCCAAATATGCGTGGGGAAATTCCTGGAGATCTGGGGGTGGGGGAGGGACTGATGCCATAGAATTTAGCTTTCATAAGAGCCACTTTATCCAGGGGAGCTGATCTCTGTGGTCTAAAGTCGACGAGTTAAATTCCAGGATATCTCCAGGCTCTGCCTGTAGGTTGGCAACCCTCAAACCAGTGGGCGGAAGCCTCTCTTCCCCGTTCCCACGGTCTCCGGTTGCTCTCGAGTGGAGGGAGGCTTGCAGGGGGAGGTTCACTCAAAGGGTTAAAGGAAAGAAGTTCCCCTTTCCTAGAGGGGCCTCCAAGGAGGGAGGCCACGTGATTCGCCGCAGCCCCTCCCTGCTTCGATTCCTTCTGGTTGAAAAGTTGCCTTGAAGTTAGCTGGCGAAGTCCCCGGCGGGGTTGTCCGAAGGGGAGCGGAAGTAGCCTGGCAGGTGGTGCATAGATTTAAAAACAAACCAACCAACCAACCAGATAAGTAGTGAAATAATATTTCCATTGCAATATTTGGCTTGGACTCTCGAAAGAGGAGGAAGGTGATCCCTTGCTCTCCAGGTGGAGACTCTTTGGAGAGGAGGGGGGGGGGATGAGTGGAGAGCTGGACCCACCAGTTCTGGGATCAAGGAAAGGCCCTGATGCCAACGGGGCCGGGAGCAGAAGGGAGCTGTGGGGAAAAGCCGTGCAGAAGAGCTTGGGAGTCGACGTCCTCCCTCCAGATGTGCAGCGCCAGCTGTTCCGGCAGTTCGGCTACCAGGAGGCGGAGGGGCCGCGGGAGGTCTGCAGCCGACTCCACCGTCTTTGCCGCCAGTGGCTGAAGCCGGAGAGGCGCAGCAAGAGGGAGATGCTGGACCTGGTGGTCCTGGAGCAGTTCCTGGCCATCCTGCCCCCGGAGATAGAGAGCTGGGTCCGGGAATGTGGGCCGGAGACCAGTTCGCAGGCGGTGGCCCTGGCAGAAGGCTTCCTCCTCAGCCAGACAGAGGAGAAGAACCAGGACCAGCAGGTGAGGGGGGCACAGGATACGGCCAAGGATATACCCTCAAAATACATGTGGATGACCACAACTTTTTAAGAACCTCTTCACACCTCGTTTCCTCTTCCTTTTCTAATCAGTCTCCCCTTTGTGGGCTCCCCACCTCTGTTTCAGGGGCAGGAATGGATCATGCAGGAACGTTACCCTGGAGCAACTTTTCCAGGTAAGATTGAAAGGGGTGTCTTTCCCAGTAGATGTTATCTTGAATGTAGACAGGCTGCTTTTACAAATCTCAGTATTGTGTGCAAAAGATGCTGCACTCCAGCTTCACAATTTATGGTACTCTTTCCTTGAACAAGTATTTCTTGTGTCTGAACCGGCATCTTGAATTATACCCATAAGCCAATATACAGTGGATATATTTCTCCCATTGCTGAAGGAACAGAAATGGAAAAGACAGAATGTCTTCCAAGTACCCTTTTTTCCTTCACAGGTGGTGCAATGAAACCGGTGGTGTGTTCTTTACCATCTGCTTGTATCAAAGCAGCTTCTGTGAAGCTGGAGCAGGTAAATGTGGACCTGCGGATCACGCCCCCTCCCCCCACCTCTCCCTAGGCCTGAGAGATTATTCCTCTTTCCTTTCACGGCTGTCCTGCTCACTCAAGAGAAAATGAACTTACCTCATGAAGGTTTAAATGCTCCAACTTCTAACCATAGTCCATTTAGAAGGAAAAGATTTCCTACCTTGGTGTGAGGAAAGAGGGCTTCCCTTTTTTGTCTCTTTTCAGGGTATTGTGACCATTGAGGAAGTGTCAGTTCATTTCACTGAGGAGGAGTGGGCTCTGCTGGATCCGGACCAAAGAATCCTTCACAAGGAAGTCATGGAGGACAATCGTCGGAATGTGGCCTCTCTGGGTAAGGCTCCCCAGTCCCTTGATTCACAGGTGCTGAAGGGAGAAATGGCTCCTTCTAAGAAGGATGGTATTAGGGCTCTTCTCATAGGGATTGTCATAAAGGGAGTGAAGTGGATCAGGTCCACACGCAGGCAAGGGAGAATAGTGGGCTCCTCAAGTGTCCATTTGTAAGCAAATAGGAGAAGTTTGTTAACTAAAAAAAAATTCCTCTAAAGGGTCATTGAGGATTGAACAGACAAATGGCCACGGAAGTCCAAGGGGAAGAAAGCCAAAAGGGGAGGCTTTTCTACTGGGCCTCCTTATGGGCTGTTTTGAGCTCCTTCAGGGAAGGTTGAGATTAAAAACCACCTTTATAGACAGAGGAATATGATAGAAAAATTAGGGGTTGTTAGTCGGCGTTCAGCATTTTGGGGATCCATCACCACCTTATCCTATCTGGTAGGACTGTAGTGTCTCTTTAAAGGGAGAGGAGCCCTTAGACGGCAGCGCTTCATCAGAGCCACGTTGGTGTCAGACTGGGATGCTGGGTCTTGTGTGCCTTTGAAGGAGGCTAAGATATTGTATCCTGGTGGCTCTGCCTGGGCTGAGACTTCCCTTCGCTGTGGAGAAGTGCCTTTCTTCTTCACATCGGGCCACTGGATCCTTCTATATCAAAGCAGTAGTGCCCCCTCCTCCCAGGGCTTTTTGTAGCAGGTACTCTTTTGCATATTAGGCGACACACCCCTAATGTAGCCAATCCTCCAAGAACATACAGTAGCCCCTGTAAGAAGAGCTCTGTAACCTCTTGGAGGATTGGCTACATTAGGGGTGTGTGGCCTAATATGCAAAGGAGTTCCTGCTACAAAAAGAGCCTGGCTCCTCCCATTGCTTACAAGTTTTAGGAATTTATTAATTTGACATTCCCTTTTTTTTTGGCACTATGGGGGGCTCCCCAGGTTAAAATCTGACTGTTTCTTAGAGTTGAAATGTTTGGAGGTCACTGTTCTGTTTCTTTCCCTCAAAGAGAGACTTCCCTTTCTCAAACCTGATTCCATGTCCAGAGTGGAAGAAGCAGGCGATCTGCTTTTCCAAGATCCAGAAGAAAGAAAGAGATCAGCAGGTATCGGCTTCCTTTTGTCTTGGAATAGGGTAGGACTTCTTGTGGCATTACTCTACCTCCTGGAGAACAGAGTGATTTCTCAAGAGGAAACAGACAGAGAATGTCTATGAAAGTGTTTTCTCAGTGTGGAAGAGAAGTTAAAATGGGGACAGAAAGGCTGGCTTCATTGTACTTCATTTTGGGGGGAAATGTTTATACAGCTTTATTCAGTGATATCCACACATTCCACTTTACCTAAATAACTCTTTAAGGCAGCTCAGAAAAATCAACAATGCCATCAAACAGCATTAGAATTTAAAGAAGCTGGGGGGCATTAAAAAAGTGTGAAGTATTCATTGAGTAGCCTCAAAAATATCTACTGAACAGTGTAAAACCCTTCTCCACCCTGTCTGTCCAGCAAAATCTGTTCTGCATAGTGTTTGAATACAGGAAGAGATTGGCCAGAGGTCCCTCTAGTCTGGCCTCCCATTTCCCAGAGTGGCCAAATAGAGGCCTTGGAAGGTTCAGAAGCAGAGGAGGAGAGCCAAATCCTCCCCTGGGATTGCTTTTCTGGCATCCAGCCTTCCGAGAGAGACCTTCTCAAACATGGAGTCCCCTGGCCTCTGATGGACTTTATCCTCCAAGGAAGAACATAAGAACATAAGAACATAAGAGACGCCAATGTTGGATCAGGCCAAAGGCCCATCCAGTCCAACACTCTGTGTCACACAGTGGCCAGAAATACCAGTGCCATCAGGAGGTCCACCAGTGGGGCCAGGACATTAGAAGCCCTCCCACTGTTGACCCCCCCCCCCAAGCACCAAGAAGACAGAGCATCACTTGCCCCAGAGCCCCTAGCTATACCTTGTGGCTAATAGCCACTGATGGACCTCTGCTCCATATGCTTATCTAATTCCCTTTTGAAGCCGTCCATGCTTGTAGCACTCACCACTTCCTGTGGCAGTGAATTCCATGTGCTAATCACTCTTTGGGTGAAGAAGTACTTCCTTTTATCCGTTCTAACCCGACCGCTCTGCAGTTTCATGGAGTGCCCACGAGTTCTTGTATTGTGAGAAAGGGAGAAAAGTACCTCTTTCTCTACCTGCTCTTTCCCATGCATAATCTTATAAACCTCGATCATGTCACCCCTCAGTCGTCTTTTCTCCAAGCTAAAGAGCCCTAAGCGCTTTAACCTTTCCTCATAGGGAAAGTGTTCCAACCCTTTTATCATTCGAGTTGCCCTTTTCTGCACTTTTTCCAAAGCTATAATATCCTTTTTAAGGTGTGGTGCCCAGAACTGCACACAGTATTCCAAATGAGGTCTCACCATTGATTTATATAGGGGCATTATTATATTGGCTGATCTGTTTTCAATACCCTTCCTAATAATCCCCAGCATAGCATTGGCCTTCTTTATTGCAGTCACACACTGTCTCGACATTTTCAGTGAGTTATCCACTACAACTCCAAGATCTCTCTCTTGCTCAGTCTCTGCCAGTTCAGACCCCATCAATGTGTATTTATATTTAGGATTTTTGGCTCCAATGTGCATCACCTTGCACTTGGCAACATTGAACCCCATTTGCCATGTTGACGCCCACTCGCCCATCCTTGACAGATCCTTTTGGAGTGCCTCACAATCCTCACTGGTTTTCACCACCCTGAACAACTTTGTATCATCTGCAAATTTAGCCACTTCACTGCTTACTCCCATCTCCAAATCATTAATGAACAAGTTAAAAAGCAGTGGACCAAGTACTGATCCCTGTGGTACCCCACTGCTTACCACCCTCCACTGAGAAAATTGCCCATTTATACTCACTCTCTGTTTTCTATGAACTAGCCAGTTTTTGATCCATAAAAGGACTTGTCCTTCTATCCCATGATTTTTGAGCTTACTTAGGAGCCTTTGATGAGGAACTTTATCAAAAGCTTTCTGGAAGTCAAGGTAAATAATATCTATTGGATCCCCCTTGTCCACATGTTTGTTCACCCCCTCAAAGAACACTAACAGGTTAGTGAGAATCAAAAGCTGATTAATATGTGGGAGGATTTGTCTCCTTTTGCAGTGATTTCTGCCCTGCCATGATCAACAGCAGTTAATGTGCTTCTTCCCTTTATAGTTTTCTCTTTCTATTCCAGAGGTGGAAGGTCCCCAGAATAAGTCCAAGGGAGAACCACAACAGTTCCTGTTGGAAGACAAACGGCAGAGACGAAACACTGGAACAAAATGGAAGAAGGGAAATGAATGCTTTTTGTCTCAGGGTGCTGAATCTGAGGTCTTTGATAAACGGTGGGGAATCTACACAGAGGAGAAGCCATATAAATGCTTGGACTGTGGAAAGAGCTTTGCTCGGAGTGTTAAGTTTACTGCCCATCGACGTATCCACACTGGGGAGAAACCATATAACTGTTTTGAGTGTGGAAAGAGCTTTCGTCGGAGTGACAACCTTACTGTTCATCGACGAATTCACTCAGGCGAGAAACCATATAAATGCTTGGACTGTGGAAAGAGCTTTGCTCAGAGTGCTAGCCTTACGGCCCATCAACGTATCCACACAGGGGAGAAACCATATAAATGCTTGGACTGTGGAAAGAGCTTTGCTCAGAGTGCCACACTTATTGCCCATCGACATATCCACAGAGGGGAGAAACCATATAAATGCTTGGACTGTGGCAAGAGTGTCCCTCTGAGTGGAAAACTTGCTCCTCATTAAAGAATCCACACTGGAGGAGAAACCATATAAATGCTAGGAGTATGGTAAGAGCTTTCTTGGGGTGACACACTTACTGCTCATCAATGAATCCATATAGGAGAGAAGCCATGTAAATGCTTGAGTGTGGAAAGAGCTTCGCTTGGAAGGGAGACCTCACTTGGTCATCAATGAATCCACAGAGGGGAGAAACCATATTCAGGGGTATCAAACATAAGGCCTGGGGGCCAGAACCAGCCTGTTCAGGGCTGTTATCTGGCCCATGACCAACTTATATATGAAAATATAAGGTCATCTTGCACGATTGAATACATTTATTGAGGCTTTTGTGGGCTCCCCGGTAAATCTGTTGCTTTTACTGTTTGGAATCAATTGCTTTTGTTTGCATTTTGCGTAAGAAATAATATAGTTATTTGGGTTTCCTGTGTCCTTCATAAAGTTTATATCTCCAGTACCTGGCATTACATTTTATGGCACACATGGTCGAGACAGTGTGCGACCAATAAAAAAAGGCCAACGCTATGCTGGGGATTATCAGGAAGGGAATTGAAAACAAATCAGCCAGTATCATAATGCCCCTGTATGAATCAATGGTGTGACCTCATTTGGAGTATTGTGTACAGTTCTGGTCACCACACCTCAAAAGGGATATTATAGCATTGGGGAAAGTGCAGAAAAGGGCAACTAAAATGATAAAAGGGTTGGAACACTTTCCCTATGAAGAAAGGTTAAAGCACTTGGGGCTCTTTAGCTTGGAGAAACTTCGGCTGAGGGGTGATATGATCGAGGTTTATAAGATAATGCATGGGATAGAGCAGGTCGGGAAAGAAGTACTTTTCTCCCCTTTCTCACAATACAAGAACTCGTGGGCACTCAATGAAATTGCTGAGCGGTCGGGTTAGAACGGATAAAAGGAAGTATTTCTTCACCCAAAGAGTGATTAACACATGGAATTCACTGCCACAGGAGGTAGTGGCGGCTACAAGCATGGACAGCTTCAAGAGGGAATTAGATAAGCATATGGAGTAGAGGTCCATCAGTGGCTATTAGCCACAAAGTATAGATAGGAACTCAGTCTGCGGCAAGTGATGCTCTGTATTCTTGGTGCTTGGGGGGACAACAGTGGGCGGGCTTCTAGTGTCCTGGCCCCACTGCTGGACCTCCTGATGGCACCTAGTATTTTTGGCCACTGTGTGACAGAGTGTTGGACTGGATGGGCCATTGGCCTGATCCAACATTGGCGTTTCTTATGTTCTTAAGAGCTTTGCTTAGAATTTCACCCTTGCTATTGCATCGATGTATACGCACTGGAGAGAAACCTCACAACTTAAATAATAAAACCCAACAAGCAATTAAAAACAAAGCTAAAAGAAATTGAGTCTCTTTGATAGGTTCCTGGGTGGGGGAACATGTGTATTTGTTAAGGGCACAAGAAGGTGTGCAGGAACAGAGAGGTGGATCAGCAAAGGACCCAAACAGGCGCAAACTGTAAAAATACTTGGAGTGTGGAACAGGCTTCTGTTGGAATTATTCCCGGGTTTTGCATAACCAGGTCCACACCAGAGGGAAAGTCGCATAAATGCATAAAGTCGCATAAATGCTTCCAGTGTGGGAAGAGTTTCAACCACGTCCAGCCTTAGGTCCCTGCAGGGGGACAATCTTGCTTCTTATCAAAGGAACCAAAAGAAGGGGAAGTTGTAAATGTTTACTCTATTGCTGGAGGTTTGGTGCTGTATGTGGCCAGAACTGTACAGTTGTTGAGTTGGTTCTTGTTAAGACATGTTCCATTCTCAAATAAAACCGTTCAGATTCAGTTTGTGACAAAGCGTGGGTGACTTCGTCATAGCCCTTTATCACATGTAATGGAGGGGGGTTCCACATACCCACGAGTGTGATTGGAAGGGGGGGAAATCTTGCAGTTTTGGGATTTGACATCCCTTTGGCCAAATGATTCTTTCCTAGTGTGTTTTCCCCACTTCCTTGGTACTCTGTTACTATGGCCAAGATATTAAACTAACTTTCCAAGGGATTAGGTGACTTCATGAAAGATTGCTATTGTGGCTAATCGCCTTTTATAAGCCTAGTGGAACCTCCATGTTCAGAGGTTCCGAATACCTTCTAAATACCAGTGAGAGTTGTAGAGCTAAACATGAAAGGAATCAGGATATTCTGAACCATGCAGCCCCTAGGACTCCCCCCCCCACTTCTGCTCAGTAAGCAGTGGTTGTCTACAGCAGGCACAACGCATCTGAAAACAGAAAATTGGCCCCTGGGTTCAAGATGGTGGTGAGCCCCAAATCAAAACATCCCAACCCAGATTAGCTCAACAACACTCCACTGCTTTCTGCAATGGATGGCAAGGGTTAGGAGTTCAGGGTTAAGGGTTAGGAGTTCAGGGGACTGCCTTGAAATGGCTTTCTTCCTTTCTCCATGGTCGGGGACAGAGGGTGGCGCTTGGCGAGAGGGTCTCCCCACAGTATCCGCTAGAACAGTGATGGCGAACCTTTGAGAGACCGAGTGCCCAAACTGCGACCCAAAATCCACTTATTTATCGCAAAGTGCCAACACGGCAATTTAACCTGAATACTGAGGTTTTACTTTAGAAAAAACAACTCATACATTAACTTAAGATGATCCAAACAAAGTAAGGAAAGCAATCCCAAATGCTTTCATTTACTTAAAATTAGTTGCCAGAGAATTCGACACTTTAATGGTGGTCTGGGCTTGGCTGGGGCGATGGCACACGTGCCCACAGAGAGGGCTCTGAGTGCCACCTCTGGCACCCGTGCCATAGGTTCGCCACCACTACGCTAGAAAGCGGAGTGCCGCAGGGGGCCATCCTCTCGCCAGTGTTTAACATCTATAAGCGCCCCCTCGCCCACTTAGTCCGGAGTTATGGGCTGGGCTGTCACTAATATGCTGATGACACCCAGTTCTGTTAATGGATGGCCATCCATCTTCTGTTCCCAAAACGCCGGGTGAGGCCTTGGAAGCTGTGGCTGGATGGTTGCGGCAGAGTCGGCTGAAGTGAAATCCATCGAAGACGGAGGTCTTATATCTGGGTCAAGGGGACATGGATGTGGGCACCGGGCTTCCCACACTGGAAGGGGCACCTTTGGTGCCAGCCCAAACCGTGAAGAGCCTGGGAGTAAGTGACACTGGATGCCTGTTTGTCTATGGAGGCCCAGGTTGCCGCAGTTGCCAGATCTGCATTCTTCCATCTTAGGCAGATCAGGCTTTGTTGTTGTTGTTCAGTCGCACAGTCGAGTCCGACTCTTCGCGACCCCATGGACCAGATCCCGCCAGGCCCTCCTGTCTTCTGCCGTCCTCTGAAATTTGCTCAACTTCATGTTTGTTGCATCTATGACACTGTCTAACCATCTCATCCTTTGCCGTCCCCGTCTTCTTTGACCTTCAATCTTTCCCAGCATCAGGGTCTTCTCCAGGGAGTGCTCCCTTCTCATTTGGTGGCCAAAGTATTTGAGCTTCAGTTTCATTATCTGGCCTTCCAGGGAACAGTCAGGGTTGATTTCTTTGAGGATTGACTGATTTGTTCTTCTTGCAGTCCAAGGGACTCTCAAGAGTCTCCTCCAGCACCATAGTTCAAAAGAATCTATTCTTCGGCGCTCGGCCTTCCTTATAGTCCAGCTCTCGCAGCCATACATGACTACTGGGAATACCATTGCTTTGACCATGCGGACTTTTGTTGGCAGAGTGATGTCTCTACTTTTTATCATGCTGTTTAGGTTCGCCATCGCTTTCCTCCCAAGGAGCAGGCGTCTTTTAATTTCAGATCAGATCAGGCTACTGAAGCCATATCTTTCTCCCCAAGACCTAGCTGCAGTGATCCATGCAATGGTCACCTCCAGGTTTGATTACTGCAATTCGCTCTACGCAGGCTTACCCCTGAAACTGATCCAGAGATTACAGCCGGTACAAAATGTGGTGGCACGCCTGCTGATGTCGACGCCTGTGCAGGCTCACGTTCGCCATGTGCTTTGCCAGCTGCACTGGTTACCAGTTGAATACCAGATCCACTTCAAGGTGTTGGTAATCACCTTCAAAGCCTTATACGGCCTCGGACCAACATATCTAAGGGACCGCCTCTTCCCTTATACGCCTCGAAGAGCTTTATGCTCTAGTAATCAACATCTCTGGCCCCAAAGATGTCTGTCTAGCCTCGACCAGGGCCAGGGCCTTTTCTGTCCTGGCCCCCAACTGGTGTAACATGCTCCCCATCGAACTCAGGGCCCTGCAGGATCTTACTCAGTTCCACAGGGCCTGCAAGACGGAGCTGTTCCGCCACACAGGGCTCTTTATGTAGAAAAAGCCCAGCAGGAACTCATTAGCATAATAGGCCACACCCAACAGCAGGAACTCATTAGCATATTGGGCCACACTCCTGACATCACAGCTCATTAGCACATTAGGCCGCACCCCCATGTTACCAAAAGTGTGGTTATCCAGCCACACCAACCTTTTGCTTGTTATTCTGTTTACCTTGTTTGTGGTCAAAACCCAGGGCTTTTTTTGTAGCAGGAACTCCTTTGCATGTTAGGCGACACACCCCTAATGTAGCCAATCCTAATGAGTTTCTGCTGTTGGGTGTGGCCTATTATGCTAATGAGTTCCTGCTGGGCGTGGCCAACTCAGGAGCCAGCTGGAACTCCGGTCCTGTGCGTTCCTGCCCCAAAATAGCCCTGCCGCCACACTTTTGGTTGAGGCAGCGGGTGTCCACATATGGCCTCCCTGAGGTTGCTGTCTCCTATCTACTGGCCACCCATCTGCCAGCAACCAGCCATATCCATCAGTATGAATGGGTCGGAATTTTCACCAGCAGCTATAACTACTGATTTTAAATGTTTACAATGTAAATGTTTTATTGTGTTTTAAACCTGACTGTATTATTTAAGATGAAGTGACCCGCCCTGAGCCCTCTTACGGGATGGGCGGGATACAAATACGATAAATAAATAAATAATAAATAAATTTGTGAGAAACCGGGGAAGTGCAAGCATCACATCCGAGCAGGGTGGAGTGTACCCCCTCAGAAGTAGCATAATAGGGGGTTAGAACATCAGACTAAGGTCAAGGAGACCCAGTTCTGAATCCCCATCGCGCTACAGCAGGTTGCTGTTTGGCCAGGTACATAATCTCAGCCAGAGCTACCTTGCAGGGTTGTTGTGAAGTTAAAGTGGGAGAAGAATGTAAGCCTGTTTGGAGAAAGGGAGGTGGAGGATGAGAAGGGCAGGGTTGGGGGTAGGGAGAGCCCTCAGCGGAGTATGATGCCATGGAATCCATCCTTCACAGAAGCCATTTTCTCCCCGGGAAATGGTCTCTGTGCTGTGGAGATAAATTATTTCAGAAGATCTCTAGGCCCCACCAAGAGGATGGCTGCCCCAGGTGGGGCTGTTATATATTCAAACTACCATTAAATATTGCAAACAGGCTCACTTCAAATAAAAAAGTCATAACAATCCCAGCACAGTGAAATTGCAGCACACTACTTGAAAAGTCCCCTGGAAGAGGGTTGAACTGCAAACAGTGTACTGACACTGAACCGGCTCCATATTCTCAGCTGGAGAAGGTGAGCTGAACTGGCCAGTGTTCAAGCTTTGTTGTTGTTCAGTCGCACAAGCGAGCGATCCCACAACTCTTTGCGACCCCATGGACCAGATCATGCCAGGCCTTCCTGTCTTCCGCCGTCCTCTGAAGTTGGCTCAATTTCATGTTCGTTGCATCTATGACACTGTCTAACCATCTCATCCTTTGCCATTCCCGTCTTCTTTGACCTTCAATCTTTTCCAGCATCAGGGTCTTCTCCAGTGAGTGCTCCCTTCTCACTTGGTGGCCAAAGTATTTGAGCTTCAGTTTCATTATCTGGCCTTCCAGGGAACAGTCAGGGTTGATTTCTTTGAGGATTGACTGATTTGATCTCCTTGCAGTCCAAGGGACTCTCAAGAGTCTTCTCCAGCACCATAGTTCAAAAGAATTCAAGCTTTCCTACCATACAAAGGAAGCTGTTCTGATCCAGCAGTGCCTGATGTCACCCTCTAAACACACCCCTCACACACTCCACAGTAAGCCTCCTTGCCTTTCAGCAGAACTGAGTTTGATTCCGCTTCGTGAATTAATGACAAAGATCCTAAGCATGGAATTCTGTAGTCAATTGCACAGTTGGAAAGAGAGAGTCGGAACGAATCTTGGAAGCCATCTAGTCGAGCCCCCACACCCTGGTGGCGTCCTGGTGGCTTTCTAGAATGGTTCGCTCAAAAGGGTTAAAGAGAAGGCGTAACCATTCCTAGACAGGCTCCAACACGGAAGGGCCATGTGACTTTTCGGCGGCGCTTCCGGCTTCGATTCCCTCACTGGGAAAAGTTGCCTTTCAAGTTTCCCAAGCGAGCAGCTCAGCCTGCTAACGTCCAGGCATTGCTGGCTGAAGGGGAGACGAGGCGGCCCGCGAGCCCTTGCAAAGGATTTTGCTTTTTAAAGAAATAGGTAGAAAAGTGATCCGTTGGTTTCCAGGTGGAGACTCTTTGGAGAGGAAGGAGACAACCTGGACCCAATAGATATGGAAGCTACCGAGGCTGCGAGCAGGAGGGAACCATGGGGCGAAACAGTGCAGAAGAGCCTGGGAGACAACGGCCTCCCTCCAGATGTGCAGCGCCAGCTGTTCAGGCAGTCCGGCTACCAGGAGGCGGAGGGGCCCCGGGAGGTCTGCAGCCGACTCCACCGTCTTTGCCGCCAGTGGCTGAATCCAGAAAGGCATACCAAGAGGGAGATGCTGGACCTGGTGGTCCTGGAGCAGTTCCTGGCCGTCCTGCCCCCGGAGATGGAGCGCTGGGTGAGGGAGTGCGGGCCGGAGACCAGTTCCCAGGCGGTGGCCCTGGCAGAAGGCTTCCTCCTGAGCCAGGCAGAGGAGAAGGATCAGGACCTGCAGGTAAGGGGGCACATGATATGATCAAGGATGTACCCTCGACATTAATGTGAATGACTCCAATTTTTTGGAAACTCTCCCCAGCCAGTTTCTCATCAGTCTCCTCTTTCTGTGGGTCCACTTTTGTTTCAGGTGCAGGAGGAGATCACACAGCAGCGTAACCCTGGAGCGACTTTTCCAGGTAAGGCCTAAAGTTGTTGGGTTTTTTTACCCAGTGGGTGTCCTCCTTCAGTGTAGGTGTGCTGCCTTTATGTTCCCCTCTCCTCCTGATGTGTGGGAAAGATGCTCCACTCCAGCTTCTCAATTGAAAATATTCTGTGTCAGCCAAAGGAATTCTGTGTCTGAAACAGCATCTGGAGTTATGCCCATGAGCCAATAATACAGAAGATATATTTCCCCCAGTCCTCAAGGAACGGAAATGGAAAGGACAGAATGTCTTCCAAGTACCCTTTTTTCCTTCACAGGTGGTGAAATGAAACCGGTGGTGTGTTCTTTACCATCTGCTTGTGCCAAAGCAGCTTCTGTGAAGCCAGAGCAGGTAAATGTGGAACTGCGGATAATACCCCCCCACCTCTCCCCAGGCCTGAGAGATTATTCCTCTTTCCTTTCACTGCGGTCCTGCTCACTCAAGAGAAAATGAACTTACCTCATGAAGGTTTAAATGCTCCAACATCTAACCATAGTCCTTTTGGACTGCTCTCAGAAGGAAAAGATTTCCTACCTTGGTGTGAGGAAAGAGGGAACTTCAGATCACACCCCTGGGTGCCTCCCCCCACCTCTCCCTAGGCCTGAGAGATTATTCCTCTTTCTTTTCCTGCTCACTCAACAGAAAAGGAAGGTGCCTCATAAAGGTTTGAATGCTCCAGCATATAACCAGAATCCTTATTGATGGAGCTTAGAAGGAAAGAATTGCTACATTAGCGTGAGGAGAAAGAGGTTCCTTTTTTGTCTCTTTTCAGGGTATTGTGACAGTTGAGGAGGTGTCTGTTGATTTCACTGAGGAGGAGTGGGCTCTGCTGGATCCGGACCAAAGAATCCTTCACAACGAAGTCATGGAGGAGAATCGTCGGAATGTGGCCTCTCTGGGTAAGGCTTCCCTGTCCCTTGTTTCAGAGGTGCCTGAGGGAGAAATGGCTCCTTCTAAGAAGGAGAAGAGAAGAGAAGAAAAGATTGGATTTATACCCCGCCCTTCACTACCCAAAGGAGTCTCAGAGCTGTTTACAAACTCCTTCCCCTTCCCCTCCCCACAACAGACACCCTGTGAGGTAGGTGGGGCTGAGAGAACTCTTGACAGAAACTGCTCTTTTTCCAGGACAGCTCTGACAGAACTATGGCTTGTCCAAGGTCATCCAGCAGGTGCAAGTGGAGGAGTGGGGAATCAAACCCGGTTCTCCCAGATTAGAGTCCGTGCACTTAACCACTACACCAAACTGAAGGACGATAGTAGGGCTCTTCTCATAGGGACTGTCATAAGGGGAGTTGAGTGGCTCAGGTCCTCATGCAGGCAAGGGAGAAACTTCTGCATAAGTAGTCCCCTCTTTTTTTTTTTTTTTTTGAGAAAGTGACTACCTTGCTGGATCAGGGGATTACTGTAGACATAGTTTATCTTGATTTCAATAAGGCTTTTGATAAGGTTCCACATAATATTCTTGTTGACAAATTGGTAAAATGTGGTTTGGATCCTATGACTGTTAGGTGGATCTGTAACTGGTTGACAGATCACACCCAGAGAGTGCTTGTGAATGGTTCCTCATCCTCTTGGAAAGGAGTGACAAGTGGAGTGCCTCAGGGATCTGTCCGGGGGCCTGTTTTGTTCAACATCTTTATAAATGATTTGGATGAAGGGATAGAGGAAATGCTTATTAAATTTGCAGATGGCACTAAATTGGGAGGGGTAGCAAATACGGTAGAAGACAGAGTTAGGATACATGATGATCTTGACAGGCTGGAAAACTGGATTAAAATAAATAAAATGGATTTCAACGGGGATAAATGTAAAGTTCTGGATTTAGGTAAAATCAAATGGATAATTATAGGATGGGGGAGACTTGTCTTGGAGGTAGTATGTGCAAAAAGGATCTAGGGGTCTTAATAGACCATACACTGAACATGAGTCAGCTGTGTGATGTGGTAGCTAAAAAGGCACATGTGATTTTGGGCTGTATCAACAGAAGTGTAGAATAATAGAATCACAGAGTTGGAAGGGGCCATACAGGCCATCTATGCAGGATTAACTTCGAGCATCCCTGACAAGTGTTTGTCCAATCACTGCTTACAGACTGCCAGTGAAGGGGAGCTCACCACCTCCCTAGGCAGCTGATTCCACTGATACACAACTCTTACTGTAAAAAAGTTTTTCCTACCTTCCCACTCTTAAATTAAACCCATGATTGCGAGTCCTATCCTCTGCTGCCAACAGGAACAGCTTCCTGCCCTCCTCTAAGTGACAGCCCTTCAATGCAGTCATGTCCCCCCTCAACCTCCTCTTCTCCAGACTGAACATTCCCAAGTCCCTCAGCCTTTCCTCATAGGGCTTGTGCTCCAGGCCCCTGATCATCCTTGTCGCTCTCCTCTGCACTTGCTCCATTCTGTCCACATCCTTTGTGAAGTGAGGCCTCCAGAACTGCACACAATACTCCAGGTGTTGTCTGACCAATGCACTGTACAGCGGGACTATGATATCTTGTGATTTGGATGTTATGCCTCTGTTGATACTCCCCAAGACTGCATTAACCATTTTTGTCACTGCATCACGCTGGCTCTTCTTATTTAACTTACGGTCCACCCGTACCCCAAGATCTTGTTCACGTACACTGCTACCCAGAAGCGTATCTCTCATCCAGTATGCATGTTCCTCATTTTTGTTACCCAGATGTAGAACTCTGCACTTATCCTTGTTAGATTGCATATAGTGTCCAGATCACATGAAGGGATGGTACCACTTTGCTCTGGTTAGACCTCACTTAGAGTATTGTGTTCAGTTTTGGTTACCACAGTTTAAGAAGGATATAGACAAGCTGGAATGTGTCCAGAGGAGGGCAACGAAGCTGGTGAGGGGTCTGGAGACCAACTCCTATGAGGAAAGGTGGAAGGAGCTGGGTATGTTTAGCCTGGAGAGGAGACAACTGAGAGGTGATATGATAACCACCTTCAAGTACTTGAAGGTCTGTCATATAGAGGATGGGATGGAGTTGTTTTCTGTTGCCCCAGAAGGTCGGACCAGAACCAACAGGTTGAAATTAAATCAGAAGAGTTTTCGGCTAAACATTAGGAAGAACTTCCTGACAGTTAAAGCGATTCCTCAGTGGAACGGGTTTCCCCTGGAGGTGGTAGGCTCTCTTTTGGAGGTTTTCAAGCAGAAACTAGTTGGCCATATGACAGCAGTGCTGATGCTGATTCTGTGAACATAGGCAGATCGTGAGAGGGAGGGCAGGAAGTGTTGCATCAGGGCTTAGTTTTTGTGGCCCTGTCTTACATGCCCAGGGAAATGCCGATTGCCACTTTTGGGTCAGGAAGCAATTTTCTCCAGGCCAGTTTGGCCAGTGATCCTGGAGGGTTTCTTTTGCCATCTTCTGGGCATGGAGCAGGGGTCACTGGGTGTGTGGATGGGGTGGTATTTGTGAATTTTCTTCATTGTGCTGGGGGTTGGACTAGATGAGCCTAGAGGTCCCTTCCAACTCTTTGATTCTGTGGGCTATTCGGAGCCCCTTTAAGGAAGGTGAGATAAAAAATAACCTACCTCAGTTCCAAGTCAAGTTTATTAAAAACAGTCATAAGACCAGCAAAATAAACCCAAATAGGACAACACCGAATCTACAACATAGAATCCTTGCAGTCAATTCCGTCATTAATGGCTCGAGTTACAGTACATTCTGCGCTTTTTAATTACCAGGTAACAATATTTAGCAACACTGCGTGAGACAGGCTCATAAGTATCAGCCAATAAGAACTTCATCAAGCATTCCTCGGCATATGTAAGATAATTAGCCAAGGGTTTAAAACGAGAGAGAAGGGGTATCAACAGCTGCTGTCTCTCTTCGTCATACATAGGACAATGGAGTAATATATGGGAAGCCGACTCCACCTGTTTTAACAAACAGGAGCAAGTTCTCTTGTGCATGGGGGTCCGGGTATATCTACCATAAAGTACTGCTGAGGGTAACGCATCAAGCCAGAATAACCTACATATACAGAGGAATTATATTGATTTTTTTAAAAAAAAATAGTGATTGTTAGTGCGTGTTCAGCATTTTGGGGCTCCATCACCACCACCTCATCCTATCTTGGTAGCATTGTAGTGTTTCTTCAAAGGGAGAGGAGCCCTTAGACTGTGGCCCTTCATCGGAGCCATATTAGATGGTGTCAGACTGGGATGGTGGATTTTGTGTGCCTTTGAAGGGGGGCTAAGATACTGTATCCCGGTGGCTTTGTCTAGGCTAAGGCTTCCCTTCACTGTGCAGAAGTTTCCTTCTCCACGTTGGATCACTAGATCCTTCTAAATCAAAGCAGTAGTGCCTTCTCCCATTGCTTACAATTTTGCATTACTTCTTTTTGGCAGTAAGAGGGGCTGGATTAAAATCTGAATGTTTCTTAGAGTTGGGATGTGTGGAAGTCACTGCTCTGTTTCCCGCCCCTGCCCCCCCCCCCCCCCCCCCCCAATTTATTTTTATTTATTTCTTTGAATTTGTATCCCGCCCTCCCTGAAGGCTCAGGGCGGCTAACAGAGGCATAAATGCCAGATTATAGCAATAAAAACAGTATAAAATACAACAAAACACATACTACAGTTAAATAAGATTCTTAAAAATAAGTTAAATTATCGGTGCTCCAAATTATCGGTGCTCCAAAGAAAGACTTCTGCTTCTCCAGCCTGGTTCCATAACCACAGTAGAAGAAGCAAGAAGTCCGCTTTTCGAAAACCCAGAAGAAAGAAAGGGATCAGCAGGTATCTGCTTCCTATGTTTTGGAGGAGGGCAGGACTTCTCGTTTTATTGTTTTCCTACTGGAGAACAGAGTGATTTCTTGAGAGGAAACAGCCAGAGAATGTCTATGAAAGTGTTCTCAAAGGTGAAAGAGAAGTTAAAATGGGGGCAAAAAGGTTGACTTCATTGTACTTCAGGAGCTGCGGTGGCTCAAGTGGTTAAGTCGCTGAACTGCAGGCTGTGCAAGGTCGGTCGTTCAGCAGTTCGAGACCCGAGTGTGCCGCATGACGGAGTGAGCTCCCGTCTCTAGTTCCAGCTCCTGCCAACCTAGCAGTTAGAAAGGAAGAAATTGCAAGTAGATAAATAGGTACCACTTCAGGGGGAAGGTAACAGCGTTCTGTGTGCCTTGGTGTTTAGTCATTCCGGCCACATGACCACGGAAACGTCTTCGGACAGCGCTGGCTCTTCGGCTTTGAAACGAAGAATCCTAGAATTGGATTCGACTGGCTTTCGAGCAAGGGAACCTTTACCTTTACCTTACTTCAGCTTGGGGACAAATGTTTATACAGTACTCGGCTTTATTCAGGATGGATTTTTTTATATGCCACTTCTCCAGATACCTGTTTAAGGCAGTTCACAAAAATCAACAGTGCCATAAAACAGTGCAGACTACATCAATTATTAACATTAGAATTTAAAGAGGATGGGGGCATTACAAACAACATAAAGTGTCCATTGGGTAGCCTCAAAAATATCTACTGAACGGTGTAAAACCCTGCTCCATCCTGTTGGTCCCGCAAAAACTGTTCTGAAAAGTGTTTGAATACAGGAAGAGGTTTCTCCAGCGGTTCCTCTAGTCCCGTCTCCCATTTCCCACAGAGGCCAAGTGAAGGCCCTGGAACCAGCCTTTCAAGTGACACTTTCTCAATCATGGAGGTTCCACTGAGTCACCTGGCCTCTGATGAACTTACCCTCCAAGGAAGAATCAGAAGCCAATTAATATGTGGCAGGATTTTTCTCCCTTCTTGCTGATTTCTGTTCTGTTGTTATTAAGAGCAGTTAATGGACTTCTTTCTTTGATAGTCTCCTCTCTCTATTCCAGAGGTTGATGGTCCCCAGAATACGTCCAAGGGAGAACTACAGCAGTTTCTGTTGGGGGAAAAACAGCAGAGAAGAAACGATGGAACAGAATGGGAAAGTGAAAATGAATCCTCTTCTTCTCAGGGTGCTGAATCCCAGGTCTTTGATAAACAGCAGGAAATCCACACAGGGGAGAAAACATATAAATGCTTGGATTGTGGAAAGAGCCTTACCCGGAGTGTCAACTTTACTGCCCATCAACGTATCCACACTGGAGAGAAACCATATAAGTGTTTTGAGTGTGGAAAGAGCTTTTGTCGGAATGACAACCTTATTGTCCATAGACGTATCCACTCAGGCGAGAAACCATATAAATGCTTGGACTGTGGAAAGAGCTTTCCTCAGAATGCCAGCCTTATTGCCCATCAACGAATCCACACAGGTGAGAGACCATATAAATGCTCGGAGTGTGGAATGAGCTTTGCTTGGAACACCCAACTTACTACGCATCGGCTTATGCACACTGGGGAAAACCCATATAAATGCTTGGACTGTGGAAAGAGCTTTGCTCGAAGCAACACGCTTATTCGTCATCGACGAATCCACACAGGGGAGAAACCATATCAGTGCTTGGAGTGTGGGAAGCGCTTTGCTGTGAAGGGAGAAGTTACTTCCCATCAACGTATCCACACCCGGGAAAAACCATATAAATGCCTGGAGTGTGGGAAGAGCTTTGCTCGAAAGGGAGATCTTACTGGCCATAAACGTATACACTCAGGGGAAAAACCGTATCAATGCTTGCAGTGTGGAAAGAGCTTTGCTCGGAAGGGAGACCTTACTGGCCATCAACGTATCCACACAGGGGAGAAACCATATCAATGCTTGGAATGTGGAAAGAGCTTTGCTTGGAAGGGAGAACTTACTGGCCATCAACGAATTCACTCAGGGGAGAAACCATATCAGTGCTTGGAGTGTGGAAAGAGCTTTGCTCGGAGGTACACGCTTACTGCTCATCGTCGAGTCCACACAGGGGAAAAACCATATACATGCTTGGAGTGTGGAAAGAGCTTTGCTTGGAAGGGAGACCTTACTAGCCATCAGCGAATCCACATTGTGGAGAAACCATGTACATGCTTGGAGTATGGAAGCAGCTTTGCTTGGAAGGGAGACCTTACTGCTCATCAGTGTACACATCACTAGGGAGAAACCATATAAATGCTTGGAGTGTGGCAAGAACCCTGCTTTGAATGGAAACCCTGCTGCTCATCAAAGGATCCACACTGGAGAAAAACTATATAAATGCTGCCAGTGTGGAAAGAGCTTTGGTTGAAGCAACAATCTTACTGCTTATCGATGTATACACACTGGGGAGGAACCATGTAAATGTTTGGAGTGTGGAAAACGTTTGTTCAGAAGAAACATCTTATGAAACATCAATGAACCTATACAGTAGCAACAGTGTAAATGATTGAAGTGTGGAAAGAGCTTTGAGCAGTTGCACGCTTAGGACTCATCGACAAATCCACATGGGAGAAATCATATGAATGCTTTGTTCGTTTGAAGTGCTTTGCTCTGAATTCAACCCTTAATTTCCATTATAGAGCCCAGAAAGCGGCAAAATAAAGGCTCCAAGTGTGTGAAGAGATTTGGTTGTAGTATAACACTTACTGCCCTTCAAATAATTCATACAGGGCAGAAGCCCTTTAAATTCGCTGAGTGTGAAATGGGCTTCATGAACTACTCATGCCTTACTTACCAGCACAGGGCCCACACAGGCACATACCATATAAATGCTTGGAGTGTGGAACAGGCTTCAGTTGGAATAACTTTCTGGGATTGCATAACCAGGTCCACACCAGGGGAAAAGGAACATAAATACTTACAGTGTGGAAAGAGCTTCAACCACAAGTCCAGCCTTACGAGATATCATGATCTCCCTGCAGGGGAGCAATCTTGCTTCTTATCAAAGGAACCAGAAGAAGGGGAAGCTGTAGAAATGTTTATGGCTGGAGTTTTTGTGCTATATCTGGCATGAATTATACAGCTGTTGAACTGGTTCTTGTTAAGACCCGTTCCATTCGCAAATAAAACTGTTAGAATGCAGTTTGTGATAAAATGTGGGTGAGTTGACCTACCCCTTTATCACATGTCATGGGAGGGGATTCCACGTATTCAGGCTGTGATTGGAAGGGGGGGTACCTTGCAGTTCTGGGATTCAAGATCCTTTTGGCCAAATGGTTCTCTCTTTGTGTGTTTTCCCCACTTCCTTGGCACTCTGGACAGCCCCTATAGTATTATTATTATGGCC
The DNA here is from genome assembly GCF_001447785.1 of Gekko japonicus. Taxonomy (NCBI): domain Eukaryota; kingdom Metazoa; phylum Chordata; class Lepidosauria; order Squamata; family Gekkonidae; genus Gekko; species Gekko japonicus. Next base: position 109,280 of record NW_015169824.1, on the reverse strand, counting down.
ATGAGTTTAACTAACTTTTCAAGGGGGTTATGTGAATCCACGTAAGATTGCCATTATGGCTAATAGCTTTTGATGGGCCTAGTAGAACCTCCATGTTTAGAGGCAGCAACCTTCTGAATACTTGTGGGAGCTGAAGAGCCAAACATGAAAGGAATCAGGATATCCTGAACCATTGACCCCACAGGGACACCCCCCCACACACACACACACACCTCCACTCTGTATATAATGGTTGTCTGCAGCAGACATAACACATCTGGAAATAAAGCTAGGAGCCTCAAAATCGGCCCTTGGCTTCAGGATGATGATGAGAGATGCTAACCCCAAAACAAAGGGAATCAAAACAGTTTGGTGTCGTGGTTAAGTGTGCGGACTCTAATCTGGGAGAACCGGGTTTGATTCCCCACTCCTCCACTTGCACCTGCTGGATGACCTTGGACAAGCCGTAGTTCTGATAAGAGCTGTTCTTGAAAAAAAGCAGTTTCTGTCTGAGCTCTCTCAGCCCCACCTGCCTCACAGGGTGTCTGTTGCGGGGAGGGGAAGGGAAAGGAGTTTGTAAGCCGCTCTGAGACTCCTTTGGGTAGTGAAGGGCAGGGTATAAATCCAATCTCTCCTTCTTCTTCTTCATACTGGCCCAGAGTAGCTCAACAACATCCCTCTGCTTTTTGAAATAGAAGCCAAGGGTTACTCGTGAGAAACCAGGGAAATGCAAGCAGCACAGCCCTATGAAGAAGCACAAAGGGGTGTTACCGCTTCCCTGCCCTCCGACAGCCAGTGTGTGGTTAGAATGTCAGACTAAGGTCACGGAGATCCAGTTCTGAACCCCTATCGTGCTACAGAATGCAGCTGTCTGGGCAGGCACAAGATCTCAGCCCGACCTACCTTGCAGGGTTGTTGTGAGGTTAAAGTGGAGAGGAGAAGAATGTAAGCCAGTTTGGAGATAGGGGGTGGAGGATAGGAAGGGGGCTGGGGTGAGGAAAGCCCTCAGTGGGGCATGACATCATGGGGTCCATCCATCACAGAAGCCACTTTCTTCTGGGGGAAAAATCTCTGCATTACAGAGATGGAGGAGGAGATTAGATTTATACCCCGCCCTTCACTTGGAGTCTCAGAGCGGCTTACAATCTCCTTTCCCTTCCCCTCCCCACAACAGACACCCTGTGAGGTAGGCTCTGACAGCAACTGCTCTTTTTCAAGGACAGCTGTGCCAGAGCTTGTGACTGACCCAAGGTCACATCAGCAGGTGCAAGTGGAGGAGTGGGGAATCAAACCCGGTTCTCCCAGATTAGAGTCGGCGCACTTAACCACTACACCAAACTGGCTCTCTTGCACCAAACTATTCCAGAAAATCCCCAGGACCCACCAGGAGAATGGCAACTCTAGCAGAGCTGCTAGTTCATATATTCAAACTACCATTAAATATTGCAAACAGATACACCTCTAGTTTCAAATAAAAGCAATAGCCTAGAATGTCTTTTTCAGTTCCCACCCATCAGGATGTACCCCTGAGATCGGCTGGCCATTCTTTCAGTCCTGTGTGCCATGTGTCCCTGATTCCAGCCTGTTCCCTTCTCCCCTCCTCCCTGATGCACAAATCTGTGCCCCGTGTCCTCCCCGGGTCAAATGAGGAGCACACAGTCGGAGTCCAGTGGTTCGGATAAAAATCTGTTTATTGCAATAATCAGGAAAATACAGGACTGGATACCTTGGCATCCAGTGACACCAAGCTGTATTCTGCCCCAACCAGGAAGGGCAGTAGGTCTTATACCCCAAATGACATAATTATAGTTCCCACTTTAATGAATCCCTAATTGGTATCAGATAGGTAGCATCATTTGAGCTGGCACCTTTCCATTGGAGCATCTCTAGGCTGGTTGGAATTGCAAGTATTTGTGTCCGCTTATCTGGTCCCAGAACAGAGAAGAACATTAAGAAACAGTGAGAGTTTCTTTCAGGCATCATTTAGAACTTGTCTATCTGAACTTAGTAATGGGGAGTTTCCTGATAAGGTACAATACTTCACATAGGACTCTGCTCTTGGCAGATTTCCCAGGACCTGGTGCCTTGCTGTACAAAGAAAGATGTTTGGGAACATCTAGATTCTTTATAATTATTGGTTCACCACACATGTTTCATTCTCGGATGTCCTTCAGCTAGGGTGCTTGCATTTTCTAACTATGCTGTTAATCTTAGGCGCACTCAATTCTGTTGCTGTCTAATTATTGCTAAAAGCTCTTAACTTCTACTTCTTTCTGGAAAAGAATAAAACCATAAAACATATTCTAAGTTTCTTCTGTCCAATTGAAATACTAGGATCTGAATATACTATGGTCAGACTCCTAAAAGACACTGTGACAGCTGGGCGTGGGGTACAAGACAGGAAAAATGTCAGAAATCGCACTCATAAATCACATCCATTGATGACCCACTGCACAGCATGATGGGGTCAAACCAGGCACACCCAGCAAACGGACCAGGTCGCCCTCTACCACTATCAAGTCCAGACCTCCCTTGAATTGCCCGTACTGCACTCGAAAAGACCAGACCCCCTTAATTGGCACCCGGTTCCGCTGAAAGTCCATGAGCGTCACCTGAGCTGGACAGCGGGGTCCCCCCTTTGGGCACAAGCGTTTAAGCATGGCCTCCAAAATTATTGAGGCCGCGGAGCCAGAGTCTCTCTCCATACCACATGGTCTATTGTTACCGTGGCTAAAATTTTAGGGGTAGGCGATTTGCCAGGGAGTTACAGTACCTTTGTCACTGCATGTGTGAGGTGGTAGAGGTCCCCTGCCTCTGCGTCATCCTCGCAGTGTGCTTCCGCTCTGTGACGCGGTGGCGGTGCCTTCTTTGCCTTAGAGCGGCACACGGTCCGCCCGCAGTTTCGGCAGATCGCGTCGCGGAACCGGCATGACTTCCTCTCGTGCTTCTCTCCACAGCTCGCACAGTCGGCAGCTGCTGCGCGGGGTCTTTCTTGCCCTTGAGAGCGACACTTGGGGCCTGCGTATGCTCGGTAGACCTCTTGCTCCTCAGGGTCGTCCGGCTCAACCTGCAGGGCCGCGGTCGCGGCGGGGTGCGACCGCTCCCAGGCGATGGCGGTGGATAGGGCAGAGGCAAGGGTGACGGTCTCCGCTTCCGCAATCCATCGCTTGAGCTTCTTCTCCCTTAATCCCACAACAAAGCGGTCTCGGAGGGCCTCATCTAAGTTTGTCCCGAATTTACAGTCTGCAGCCAGGTGGCGGAGCTCTGCGAGGAAATCCGCGACTGTCTCCCGGGTGAGCTGGCTCCGGTTGTAGAACGCCAGCCGACAGGCCATCTCGGATGGAGCGTAGTGGTCTTGCACCGCCTTGATGATCTGGTCAAAGGAGCAGGCATCGAGGTCCGTCGGGGACAGCAAGCGTTCTGCTAGGGACACGACGGCAGTTCCGCAGGAGGCGAGGAGGAAACATCTCTTTTGTGCGTCGTCCGTCACCTTGTAGAAGGCGAGCGTGGACTTTACGCCTCGTACCCATGCACTCCAATCTTGCGGGCGAGCTGTGTTGAAGGGCGGCAGCAGGCCTGGTCGGGACACGGTTGCCATCGTGCACGTTTGGGCTGGCGGTGTAGAATCGGCTTCTCCTGCAGTCTCACTCATCGGTCAGCTGTGGAGCTGCGTGCTTTCAGTCGCCACTCGGCGGCCCGGCTGGCCTAGCGTCTTAATCCCATCCTCGTCGGGTTAGCCGCATGGAAGACCTGCTGAGGCACGCATGATACCCTGCACGCTTTACTAGTACACAACAAAGACCTATGGCCGGCTGGCCAACTATATACACACCTGGGGACACACCCCTAGGTCCCGTTGGTGGGTTCAAATCTCCCGCCACGGTCCCATTGGTCCCCCAGTGGAGAGACCAGGAGCCTAGTCCCCATTGTTCTTCCAGAGTCCAGCTCTGGGGTATTCGCTGGCCCCTGGTGGTGGTCAGCGGACACAACAGTGGGGATAAGCGTTCCACCTGGCACTGGCCTGGTGGAACTCTCCACCTAATGCCATCTGTTCCTAAAACAATTCCGGAGGGCCTGTAAGACAGAGATGTCCCACCAGGCCTATGGTTGAGGACAGCCACAGTCAACCATCAAACTGGCTTCCCCGTCTCCTCCCGTAGGAAAGGATATATAATGTCTAACGCCATCTGATTACTTGTGTTTACTGCTGGTTTATTGTTTTTAAATTTTAATCTGCACTTCTATGTATTTGAAGTTATTGAACTGTATTTATAAACTGCTGTAAACCTCTCTGAGCCCCATTGGGGGGAGGGCAGTATAGAAATAAATAAATAAATAAATAAAATGGAGGAGCGGAGAACAATGTAAGCTGGATCCCCGCCGGGGGAAAGGCAGTGTATGATGTTTGTTATGAATAAAGTTTTAGATGCAGTTTGGCACAAAATATGATTACTCTTGCCATTAGTTGATCCAGTATAACTGCTGCTGTTTTGGCAGGAGGCAGAAAGAATCATTCTGTCATCAGACTATCATTAAATGCCAAAGTTTGAATCCAGTGGCACATTTAAGTCAGAGTTTTCTTCGAGGTAAAAGCGTCCATGTGCACGCGCACTTCTTCAGATACATTGAAATGGAAGTTGCCAGTTCATACATAGAGGTAAAGGGTTAGCAGTAAATAAGCATACAGCATAATAAAGATATTTAACAGATGCAAGGACCAAACAGGAATAACAAGCTTGGTTTATGGGGTTACCATTTGTTTGGGTTTAATTCCCGGGGAGAACAAAGTGAAGGGCATAAATATGTCAAAATTGGAGATTGATGGGCAGATGTATCCTTAAATGTGGAATGTTGAGAGTAATTAACTGAGACCGTGCCATTATGCTCCATTTGTCTCCTCTGAGTCTGAAGCACTCTGGACAGTGATATCCAAAAACAATCGGGACGGGGGACGGGGGGGGGGACTCAGGGGCGTCTCATGCTAGAGAGTCTGCCCGCCATACGAGCCCCTTTCTCCAGCGGAAATGATCTCTGTGGCCTGGAGATCTCCAGGCGCTGCCTTAAGGTTGGGAACCCGCAAACAAGCAGGGGATCCCCCACCACCACGTGGGCAGAAGCGAGTCTTTCCCATCCCACGGTCTCCAGCTGCTCCCCAGTCCTGATCTTGGAAGGGTTTTTTTTTGGGGGGGGGGAAAGGTTCACTCGAAGGGTTAAAGGGAAAAAGTCCCCCTTCCTAGAGAGGCCGCAAAGGTGGAAGGGCACGTGATACGTGCCTCGCATTCTTCCAGTGGAAAGCTTGCCTTGAAGTTGCGCAGTGACGTCATCAGCGTGGTTGCTCAAGGCAGCCTGGGTGCTGGTGCAGATTTTTTAAAAAAGCAAATACAGAAATCATAAATTACCCTTTCCCTTGTAAGAGTTTCCTGGGACTCTGGAGAGCTCTCCCCCCCCCCAGGGCTCTGCTGCGGACCGACCCCGCTGCCCTCTGCACATGGGCAGAGTATCCTGTGCAGGTCACTGCTCTGGTCCTTGACTCCATAGAGGGATCTGGCAGAGGAGGAAGGTGATCCCTTTGTCCAGGTGGAGACTCTTTGGAGAGGAAGGGGGGGATGAGCGGAGAGCAGGACCCAGGAGATCTGGGAGCAAGAACAGGCCCTGATGCCACCGAGGCCGAGAGCAGAAGGGAGCTGTGTGAAGGAGCCGTGCAGAAGAGCCTGGGGGACAACGTCCTCCCTCCAGATGTGCAGCGCCAGCAATTTCGACACCTCTGCTGTGAGGAAAGACTCCACCGTCTTTGCCACCAGTGGCTGAAGCCAGAGATGCACAGCAAGAAGGAGATGCTGGACCTGGTGATCCCGGAGCAGTTCCTCGCTGTCCTGCCCTCAGAGATGGAGAGCTGGGTGAGGGAGTGCGGGCCTGAGACCAGTTCGCAGGTGGTGGCCCTGGCAGAAGGCTTCCTCCTGAGCCAGGCAGAGGAGAAGAATCAGGACCAGCAGGTGAGGGGGGCACAGGGTATGATCCCTTGAAATACATGTGGATCTTGTCTCACTAAAGTTTTAGTTTGTTCACCCGCTCAAAGAAAACAGGTGGACATGAGTGATCCAGTAGATGTTGTTTACCTAGACTTCAAGCTTTTGATAAAGTTCCTCATCAAAAGCTCCTAAGTAACTTAGTAGTCATAGAATAAGAGGGAAAATCCTCTTGTGCAGGGCTCTTTTTATAGAGAAAGCCCAGCAGGAACTCATTAGCATAATAGGCCACACCCAACAGCAGAAACTCATTAGTGTATTAGGCCACACCCATGACAGCACAGCTCATTGGCATAATAGGCCACACCCCCATGTTACCAGACGTGTGCTCATCCAGCCACACCCACCTTTTGCTTCTTATTCTGCTTACCTTGTTTGTTGTCCAAACCCAGGGCTTTTTTGTAGCAGGAACTCCTTTGCATGTTAGGCCACACACCCCTAATGTAGCCAATCCTAATGAGTTTCTGCTGTTGGGTGTGGCCTGTTATGCTAATGAGTTCCTGTTGGGCGTGGCCAACTTGGTAGCCAGCCGTAACGCCATTCCTGTGCGTTCCTGCCCAAAAATAGCCCTGCTCTTGTGGATTAAAAACTAGTTAGTTAACAGGAAGCAGAGAGTGAGTCTAAATGGGTGGCTATCACAGTGGAAGGTGGAGAGAAGTGGGGTACCGCAGGGCTTGGTGCCAAGTCCGGTGGTTTTTAACTTGCTCATTAACAACTTGGAGTTAGGATTAAGTAGTGAAGTGGCTAAGTTTGTGGATGACAAAAAGTTGTTCAGGGCGCTGCAACTGAGGAAGTACTGTGAGGCTCGCAGCAGGATCAGTTGACACTGGGCGAGTGCACGTCAAGGTGGCAAATTAGGCGGACAAGTGCAAAGTAATGCACATTGGAGCCAAAATCCTAACTATAAATACAAGTGAATGGGATCCGAACTGGCAATAACTGACCAGGAGAGAGTTGTGGTATGTAGCTCACCGGAGATGTCAATTCAGTGTGTAACTGCAATAAAAAAGGCAAATGCTATGCTGGGGATTATTCAAAAGGCGAAAGCAAACCGGCCTGTATCATAATGCCCCTGTATATATTGATAGTGCAGCCTCATTTGGAACACTGTGCACAGTTCTGGTCACTGCATCTCAAAAGTGATATTCTAGCATTGGAAAAGGTGCAGACAAGGGCATCTAAAACGATGAAGGGGATGTAACACCTTCCCCATGAAGAGAGGTTAAAGAGGTTAGACTTTTTAGCTTGGAGAAACAACAATTAAGGGGTAACATGAAAGAGGTTTACAAAATTATGCATGGGGTAGAGAAGGTAGGGGAAAGCACTTTTCTCCCTTTCTCAAAATAGAAGAATTCATATACACACAAAGAAATTGATGAGCAGTAGGCTTAGAACAGACAAGTACTTCTTCACCCAAAGAGTCATTAACACATGGAATTCACTGCCGCAGGAAATGCTGGTGGCTACAAGCATAGACAGCTTCCAGAGGGGATTGGATAAACATCTGGAGCAGAGGTCTAGGAATGGCTATTAGTTGCAAGGTATAGATGGAACACTCTGTCTGGGGCAGTGTTGCTCTGTATTCTTGATGCTTGGGGGGCAACAGTGGGAGGGCTTCTGGAGTTTTGGCCCCACTGGTGGACCTCCTGATGGCCCCTGGGCTTTGACCACTGTGTGATACAGAGGGGTTGGACTGGATGGGCCATTGGCCTGATCCAACATGGCTTCTCTTATTTTCCTTTGTATCCCAACTTTTTGGAGACTCTCTCCAGCCTGTTTCCTTTTCCTTGTCTCATCAGTCTCCTCTTTCTGGGGTCCCCGCTTCTGTTTCAGGTGCAGGAGGAGATCACGCAGGAGGGTTATCCTGAAGCAACCTTTCCAGGTAAGGCCTAAAGGGGTGTCTTTCTCAGTGGATGTCCTCCTTGTATGTAGGTGGGCTTCTTTTGTTGTCCCCCCCCCCCACTGTGTGGGAAAGATGCTCCACTCCGGCTCCTCAACTGAAAATATCCCATGTCAGTCCAAGGAATTCTGTATCTGAACTACCATCTTGAGATATCCCCATGAGCCGATATACAGAGGATATATTTCTCCCAATGTTCAAGAAACAGAAATGGAAAGGACAGAATGTCTTCCAAGTATTGTTTCATCCCTCACAGGTGGTCCCATGAAACCAATGACATATTCTTCGCCATCTCTTTGTGGCAGAGCAGCTACCATGAAGCCAGAGCAGGTAAGTGTGGAACTGCGGATCATGCCCCTGGGTGGCTCTCCCCACCCTTTCCTAGACCTGAGAGATTATTCATTTTTCCTTTCACTGCGGTTCTGCTCACTGAACAGAAAACGAAGGTATCTCATAAAGGTCTGAATGCTCCAGCATCTAACCACAGTCCTTTTTGGTTAACCTTAGGAGGAAGGAATTGCTACATTAGCATGAGGAGAGAGGGCATTCCTTTTTTGTCTCTTTTCAGGGTCTGGTGACGTTTGAGGAGGTGTCTGTTCATTTCACGGAGGAGGAGTGGGCTCTGCTGGACCCGAACCAAAGAATCCTTCACAAGGAAGTCATGGAGGACAATCGTCAGAATGTGGCCTCTCTGGGTAAGGCTCCCCAGTCCCTTGATTCACAGGTGCTGAAGGGAGAAATGGCTCCTTCTAAGGAAGACGATGATAGGTCTCTTCTGATAGGGACTCTCGTTAGGAGACTGGAATGGATCTGGTGCACACGCAGGCAAGGGAGAGACTTCTGCTTGTGTAGTGAACCCCCTAAGTATTAGTTTCTAAGCTAACAGGAGAGTTTGTAAAAAATAATAATAATCACCTAACGAGCCACTGAAGATTGAACAGATGAATGGCCATGGAAAGTCAAGGGGGCAGACAGCCAAAAGGGAGGTTTTTCAGCTGGGCCACCTCATGGGCTGTTCTGAGGCCCTTCAAGGAAGGATGAGGTAAAAATAACCTACACTGACAGAGGAATCAGATTGAAAACATTTTTTAAGAAATTGGGGATTGTTAATTGAAGGTTGACGAGGGTTCAAAGAAGACAGAACACAGGTCTGTAGAAAGCTGACTGACGCTGTCTGGCTTCAAGCGTATTTATTGAAAATCTCCTCCCTCCTTTCTTTCCCTCCTCCCCTCTACATTACAGCATGCTATGGAATGTGTTTTTTAACAGCTGCACTCTCTTTATCATCCTGGGCTCTTGGCCAAATGACTTCATCTGCTTAGGAAGTCACCAGATGCTAACTCGTGCAATCAGCACACACACATACTTGGGTTCCCAATTTCCAGCCAAGAGAAGTGCTTACTGGGTTTGCCACAGATAACCACTGTTCCTTCAGTTAATAAGTGTTTTGGGGAACCATCACCACTTTATCCTGTCCTGGTAGGATTGAGGTGTCTCTTCAAAGGGAGAGGAGCCCTTTTACAGCAGCTCTCTGTCAGAGCCGCATTAGATGGTGTCAGTCTGGGATGTTGGATTTTGTGTGCCTTGGAAGGAGGCCGAGATATTCTGTCTTGGTGGCCCTGGCTTCTTCTTCACTTTGGGCTGCTATAGGATCCAAAGATCCTTCTGGATCCAAACAATAGTGCCCTCCCCTCCCATTACAGACATGCTTCAGGGGTTTACAAATTTGCCGTTCCTTCTTTTTGCCATTAAAAGGAGCTGGGATTCATATAGGCTGGTTTAGAATCTGAATGTTCCTTAGAGTTGGAACGTGTGGAAGTCACTGATCTGTTTCTTTCCCTCAAAGAAAAACTTCTTCTCCATCCTGATTCTATGTACACTGTGGAAGAAGCAGGAAATCAGCTCTTCCAAGACTCAGAAGAAAGAAAGACATCAGCAGATCTGCTTCCTTTTGTGTCGGAAGAGGGTAGGACTTCTTTTGGGATTATTTTACCTACAGGAGAATGGAATGATTTCGCAAGAGTTTTCACAAATGTGAAAGTAAAACTAAAATGGGGATGAAATGGCTGGCTTGTTTGTACTTCAGCTTGGGGGGAAATGTTTATTCAGTACTCCACTTTATTCAACATGGGCCCCGGTCACACGGCAAAGTTGCCACGGGAGAGGCACGGATGGTGGGTGGATTATCTGGGCGCGATCACACCCCAACATCTGGGAAGTGGAGCGCACCCATGGCTTACCGCCGACAATGCGTCTTAAAAAACTAGTACCTCCAAGGTACTAGTAAACGTTTGCCATGGGCTGCCTCCAGACGCCCGTGGTGTGATCGCGCTGGTGCGCGCGGCATTCCCCTCTGGTCCCTCGTTTACCCACCGGCACCGAGGGAAGGACCCGTGGTGTGCCGCCGGCGCATCTGATCGTGTAATCGCGCATCAAACTGGGCCGGGGCAATTAGCCACGCCTCCCCCCCCCCCCGCAATATCCGGCCTGTGTGACTGGGGCCATGGATTTATTTATATACTGCCTCTCCAGATATCTGTTTGAGGCAGCTCAGAAGTATCAGCAGTGCCATAAAACAGTGCATACTACATAAATGGTCAACATTAAAATTTAAAGAATCGGGGGGGGGGGCAGAAGAACTGCATGAAGTATCCATTGAGTAGCCTCGAAAATATTCACTGAACAGCTCTAAATTTATTTATTTATAGTCAAATTTATACCTCGCCCTCCCCGCAAAGCAGGCTCAGGGCGGCTTCCAACAACAAACACAACAGTACAGAATAAAAACATAAATAATACAGAATTAAAACACAGCATTTAAATCAGAACATTGCAAAATATCAGAATACTAAAGAGAGAACACATGAAGCGGCCTCATACTGAATCAGACCCTTGGTCCGTCGGTGTCAGTATTGTCTACTCAGACTGGCAGCGGCTCTCCAGGGTCTCAGCCGGAGGTGTTTCACATCACCGTCAACCTGATCCTTTTTGTAAACTGGAGATGCCCAGGATTAAACCTGGGACCTTCTGCATGCCAAACAGATGCTCTACCAGTGAGCCACAGCCCTTCCCCTAAAAAAGCAGACCACAAAACACCTACAAAAAAATCCACTCTAACTTAAAACCCAGCTGAAAAGCCATGTTTTGGCCTGGTACTTCAAAGATAAGAGCATCAGAAGAGCCCTGCTAGATCAGGCCAGTGGTTCATCTAGTCCAGCATCAGTGTTCCCTCTAAGCTGAGTTAGTGTGAGCTAGCTCACAGTTTTTTAGCCTCCGGCTCACACACATTTTTGCCTTAGCTCAGGAAGGATGGCTCCAGAGCCAACTAATTGATGCAGGAGCCAAGCCACTCACCCACAACTTTAATGCCGGAAGCTCACAAAGTAGGATTTTTGCTCACAAGACTCTACAGCTTAGAGGGAACATTGTCCAGCATCCTGTCTCACACAGTTGCCAACCAGTTCATCTGAACAGCCAACGACAGGGCACAGAGGCTGAGGCCTTTCCCTGACTTTGCCTCCTGTCTCTGGAGACTCAGAGGATTAGTGCCCCTGAATGTGGAGATTCCCTTCAGTCACCACGGCTAGTAGCCACTGAAAGACCTATCCTCCATGAATCTATCTAATCCCCGTTTAAAGGTGTTTATTCCTGTGGCCATCACGACACTCTATGGCAGCGGATTCCACATTTTAATCACTCTCTGTAAGATAGCACATTAGGCTCCAGGCATGCTTTGGATGGGCCACCACTAAAAATTCCCAACCTCTGGTGGCCACATACCGTAAGGGCACAGAGAGCAGAGTTTGAAAGACAGATCTTTATTGAGGGGACAAGGGTATGGCAGAAGGGCAGATCTTCAAGTACTTCAGCTCCATTTAAGGCAGTGAAGATCATAACCAGCACTAAGGAAAGTGCTCCAGTTGGTCCATCTAGAGCAATAGCATCTCTTCTGACAGGCAGTGGTGCTTCAAGAGAAGAGGGGGATGGACCTGGGTTGTGATGAGTCCAGGGCAGATGTGTTAGGGGGGAAGCTGGCCTTTCCTTTATTTGTTGGTTTCTGTTAATTCTCCCCAGTTATCCTGCTCCTCTTTTACAGAGTGGAAGCAGCACTTCTGAGTGTATTCCATTCACCTGCACAATGACCCTGTGTTCTGGAAAGCACTGGAAAAGTGATTGGCCTAAGACTACTCCAGTGTGCTGTACAAGTGGGCAGCTCAGCTTGGGTCTCCATAGTTCGAGTGCAAAGCCTTGCTCCACACTGTCTGTCCAGTAAAAGCTGTTCTGTGATCTGTTTGAATACAGGAAGAGATTTGCCAGATGTCCTCTAGTCCAGCCTCCCATTTCCCAGAGTGGCCAAGTAGATTCCCTGAAAGGTTTGACAAGCAGAGGAGGAGCCAAAGCCTCCCCTTGGGATTGCCCTGCTGGCAACGAGCCTTCAGAGAGTTACCTTTGCTAAAATGGAGGTTCCACTGAGTCCCCTTGCCTTTGATGGAACTACATGCCAAGAAAGAATTAGAAGCCAATCAGTATGTGACAGAATTTATCTCCCTTTTCAGTAACTTCTGTCCTGTCATTATCACGAGCCCTTAATGGACTTCTTTCATTGATAGTCTTTTTTTTTATTGCAGAGGTTGATGGTCCCCGGAATAATTCTAGGGGACAGCCACAACAATTCCTGTTGGAGGAAAAACAGCAGAGAAGAAGCACCGAAACAAAATGGAAGAGGGAAGATGAATCCTCTTCTTCTCAGGTGTTTGATACACACTGGGGAATCCACACATTAGCAAAACCATATAAATGCTTGGAGTGTGGAAAGAGCTTCGCTTGGAAGGGAGACCTTACTGGCCATCAACGAATCCACACAGGGGAGAAACCATATAAATGCTTGGACTGTGGAAAGAGCTTTGCTCGGAGTGTCAACTTTACTGCCCATCAACGTATCCACACTGGCGAGAAACCATATAAATGCTTGGAGTGTGGAAAGAACTTTGCTTGGAAGGGAGACCTTACTGGCCATCAACGAATCCATACAGGGGAGAAACCATATAAATGCTTGGAGTGTGGAAAGAGCTTTGCTTGGGTCGTCAACTTTACTGCCCATCGACGTATCCACACTGGGGAGAAACCATATAAATGCTTGGAGTGTGGAAAGAGCTTTCGTCGGAGTGACAACCTTACTGTCCATCGACGAGTCCATTCAGGTGAGAAACCATATAAATGCTTGCAGTGTGGAAAGATTTTTGCTCGGAGTGATAATCTTACTGCCCATCAACAAATCCACACTGGGGAGAAACCATATAAATGCTTGGAGTGTGGAAAGAGCTTTGCTTCGAAGGGAGCCCTTACTGCCCATGAACGAATCCACACAGGGGAGAAACCATTTAAATGCTTGGAGTGTGGAATGAGCTTTGTTCGGAGTGCCCATCTCACTGCCCATCGGCGAACCCACACAAGGGAAAAACCATATAAATGTCTGGAGTGTGGAAAGAGCTTTGCTCGGAGTAACACACTTATTACTCATCGACTAAACCACACATGGGAAAAACCTTATAAATGCATGGAGTGTGGAAAAAGCTTTGTTCGGAGTGACAAACTTAGTGCCCATCAACGAATCCACACAGGGGAGAAACCATATAAATGCTTGGAGTGTGGAAAGAGTTTTGCTCAGAGTAAAGACCTTTCTATGCATCAACGAATCCACACAGGGGAGAAACCATATAAATGCTTGGACTGTGGAAAAAGCTTTGCTCAGAGCTCACACCTTACAGCCCATCGACAAATACACACAGGGGACAAACTTTATAAGTGCTTTGATTGTGGAAAGAGTTTTGGTTGGAAGCGAACCCTTATTGGCCATCAACAAATCCACACAGGGGAGAAACCGTATAAATGCTTTGACTGTGGAAAGAGCTTTCATCGGAGTGACAACCTTATTGTCCATCGACGAATCCACTCAGGAGAGAAACCATATAAATGCTTGGAGTGTGGAAAGAGCTTTGCTCGGAGCGACGTGCTTATTGCTCATCGACGAATCCATACAGAAGAGGAACCACATAAATGCTAGGAATGTGGAAAGACCTTATGGGCCAACAAATCCACACAGGGAAGAGAAATAAATTCCTGGAATGTTGAAAGAGGATTGCTTAGAATCTCACCCTTTCCACTCATCAAAATATACACATTGGGAAGTAACCAGATAAATGGAGTGTAGAAAACCTTTGTTCAGAAGGAACGTCTTGTGAAACACCAAAGAACCTACAATGTAGAAATGATATAAATGCTTGGGGTGGAGCCTAGGGAGGGGATGGTTGTGGAGGGGACAGACCTCCGTGGTGTTTCATGCCATGCAGTCCACCAACTGCAGAGGCTGTTATCTCCAGGGTAACTGATCCTTGTAGCATGGAGAAAAATATTCCAGTTCTCCAGGCTCCACCAGGAAGATGGCAACCCCAGGCAGAGCTTCTTATCACTCTCCAAACTTACATCAAACATTGCAAGTGGGCACACCTGTATTTTCAAGTAAAGGTAGAACGTTTCTTTGTAGTTGCCAACACAAGTATATACTTCCAAAGTCAGCTTGCCATTATTTGAGTTTTGTGTGCATTCTTTTCCAAATTCCATCCATCTCCCCCCTCACCTCATTCCTGTCTTCCTTCTGGAAGCTTCATTCATGCCCCTTTTTCTAACAAGACTCAGAATCTTCTTATATTTTCTTGCCACCTGTGGGCATACCCCGATATACCCGCCCACTAGGAAATTATTACTTTATTTAGAGAACTGATATGCCTCTTCTCCAGAAAGCTGTACAGGAAATAATAAAACCCAATAAATAATTAAAAAACAAAACAACTGAAACAAATGGAGTCTCTTAGATAGCAACCTGGGTGGGGAATATGTGTGTGTTTGTTAGAGGAACAAGAAGGCCGAGAGAGAGAGGGTGACCCATGCTTATTTATTCAGCTTGCACTCTGTTGTCTGTAAATGCTGTTTTGTTTTTCTTTCTTAGGAGTCAGTCCTGTTGAATAAACTTGAGTAGGTTTTTGAGTAGACCCACTTCAGATTGCTTTGTTTTGCACTGTGCTACTCGTCTAATAATTACAGTCTCCCCTCCCACCCATACCCCTCTGTGATCCTTCTTGGAGCTTCACTCGTCTACCTTTTCCTTCCATCGGTGAGAATCTCCAGGTTTCTTTTAGCTGCTTGTAGTCATGATTTCAAGTAATATATAAGAGACCTCCAAGTTGATACAAGATCAGAGTTATCGAAATGACCAGGGAAACGTGTTGTATGAAATGCCATAGATACTATATTGACATTTTATACAAAGTGTAAATTAATTTTAAGGTGCTTAATTCATAAATTTGTAAAATACCACCTATGAATTCATACATAAGAATCTCAATATTATAAACAGATCACAATACATTAAGAGAATCACAATACATCAATATATTAACAAAGCTTCTGGCTTGAGTCTTCGTTTCGCTCCTAAACTTCCTCAAAAGTAAATTCTCTTATGACTTTCTCAGAAGTAAATTCTCTTATTCATCATTTTGCTACAAGACAAACATTACAAGCACGTATCATAAAGAAGGTGTCAAGAGGAAATATCAATTGTTATACTGAAATAAATTGAGTTGGAATTTCTTGTGTACCATTTAGTGAGTGTCGTCTCTTTTATTTTCCAAGGTTTTCTCTCTCTCTGCTTATCAAAGCTTATGTTCCTGTCCATATCTCCATTCAAACTAAAGGGTACACATTGTCTTGTAGCAAAATTATGAATCAGAGAATTTACTTCTGAGGAAGTCTAGGAGCGAAACAAAGACTCAAGCCAGAAGCTTCGTTAATATATTGATGTATTGTGATTCTCTTGATGTATTGTGATCTGTTTATAATATTTATTTATTTATTTGTTTGTTTGTTTGTTAAATTTATATCCCGCCCTCCCCCGTAGGGCTCAGGGCGGCTTACAAGGCAGATTCTTATGTTGAGATTCTTATGTATGAATGAATAGGTGGTATTTTATACATTTATGAATTACGCACTTTAAAAATTAATTTACACTTTTTATAAAATTTCAATATAGTATCTATTGCATTATAGTCATGATTTCCCCATTGCTTAGGAAGTCACTTACTGCTTCATTTAGAGAATTTATATTCCACATCTCCAGACACCTGCTCAAAGCAGCTCTCCACTAAAGAATAAAATCAAACTAAACTGGCAATTATAAACAAACCAGGATACAAAAATTGCATGAAGTAAACCTTGAGCAGTCTAAAGAATATCCATAAAGAGTCCTCAGCCCAAGATCAGGCCTTCAATAGAGCCCTTTAGTTAAATTCCTGGGTCAAAAGAAACCTCTTTCTTAAAGGCAGGAGGAAGCCAAGTGGGAAAGGGTGCCCTGTAATACTCTGGAGAAGTTAACCTGGAGTTAGACCTGTGCCTAAAGAGAGACTAACTTAAAACAGTTATGAGAACTGGTTTGAGAAAGGATCTCTTGTTCCTTCCCACAGTGTGCGCACACAAGTTTCTTTCTCTTGCTCCCAATCAAATAGGCTTGCAGGGTTTTCAGAAATTACCCACACCCTGTTTATTCCAGGGGAAAGCAGGTTGCTGTCCCCCCCCCGCAGCAGCAGTGGGGCCGTGGCTCAGGAGCAGATCACCCGCTTTGCACAATATGACAGGGCTGCCATAACTGCCAGATTGCCCACATTTACATTTGGGCAGGGGTCGTTTCGTAGGAAAAGAGCTAGGGGAACTCATTGGCATAACTCATTAGCATATGCCACACACCCTGACATCACCGGACGTGTGTCATAAGGCCACACCCCCTGACATCACCGGAAGTGTGTCATAAGGCCACACACCCCGCCCCCAACAGTCCCGGCCGCCGCCGGCCTTGCAGCTCCACTGCTGAGCCCGATGAGGGGCTCGGCGGTGGACCTGCAAGGCCGGCAGGAGTGCAAGGAAGCCCCGCGAAGGCCCTCCCTGGCCCCAGGTAGGCAGGGGTGGGGAGAGGCAGGGAGGAAGCAACTTACCCTCCCTCTCCTCCTGCCTCCTCCTGGCTGAATGAGGGCCAGAAGCGGGGCGGCCGGAAGCAGGGGGCGGGGCTTCGTCATGTGCCCCACCCCCGTACCTCACCCTGGGGAACTGCGATCCCCCCCCCCGAAATGACCTCTGCATTTGGGCAATCCAGCTGTGCTTTAACAGCTGTGATTCAGGGCAGAATTCCCCAGTGTCTTCCTGGATTGCTTTCAGTATAAGCCTGGAAAGTGATATCAATCTCAGTAGACTCCCAGAACTTGACAGCAAACGCTTTCAATAGCTGAACATGTCTCATTTGACATCTGCAATCCCTTGTGAGCTGAATTCCTGGTCTGTTTCTCTGTCCAAGTCTCCGGCTGAGGCCTTTCCTTAAATTAGAGAGGCCAAAGATTAAATCTGAGACCTTCTGTGTGCCGAGCAGATGCTCTACCTCTGAGCCATGGATCCATTTCTATGAGAGTGGGGGGAATGTAGGACTGTGATGAGGCTCTCTGATATATGCTGAGTAAGTGATGACAATCCCATTATACTGCCAATCATACTGCACTCTAGTTGAAAAGTCCCCTGACCAACAGGGTTCAACTGTTTGCAGACAGTGAAATGACAGCGAATTGGCTCCATGTTCTCAGCTGGTGAGCAGAAGGTGAGCAGAACTGTTCAGTATTCAAGCTTGGCTACCATGCAGGGGAAGCCCTTCTGACATAGCTCTACATGATGTCAAACTATAAACACACTATAAACAGCAGGAGCCCTGCTTGCATTTCAGTGGAACTGAATGTGATTCCCCCACCATGTTTTAGTGACCAAGATCCTAAGCAGGGAATTCTTTAGTCAGTGGTAGGGTTGGGAAGAGAGCTGGAAGGAACCTTGGAAGTCATCTGGCCCAGCCTGTGTGTTATTGTAGGAGCAGGCAGCTACAGAGCATTCTCAGCTGGGCCTCGCAGCCAGGCTCTGACTGGACATAGAAGTGCTTAGCTTCCCCAGGGTTGCTACATCAGCCTTTCAGTCATACCCTTAGAATGATAGGCCAAGAGAGAGTTGTGGGCAGGGGTGAGCTTTTGTCTGTCCTGAACCTACTGCCCATCAGCTTCATTGGTATTTAGTGAGAGAGGAAAAAGTTATTTTTGTCAGCTCTCTCCACCCCATGTCTACTTTTATAAACCTCTATCATGTCGTCGTCCCCAGTCATCTCTTTTCTAAGCAGAAAAGTCCCAGACTCTTCAGCCTCTCCTCACAGGAAAGGTGCTCCCGCCCCCTCATCATTTTGGTTGCTCTTCTTTGTACTTTTTTCCAGCTCTGCAGTGTCCTTTCTGAGAGACAGTGGCCCAAACACACTCAGAAATAACACTGCTTGCATTTAAGCAGCGATGAGTTTGAGTCCACTTCTGGTATCACTGACCAAACTCCTAAGAAGGCAGCTCTTTAGCCAATGGCAGGGTTGGAAAGAGGGAGTTGGAAGGAACCTTGGAGGTCATCTAGTCTAGCCCCCATGGGAGTCTATAGGAACAGGTAGCTACAGGGCATTCTCAGCTAGGCTGGGGGGCCCCAGCCAGACCACGACCAGATGTAGATGTGCTTAGCTTAGCTTCCCCGGGGTTGCTAAATCAGCCTTTCACTCATACCCTTAGAATGATGACAGGCCAAGAGGAAGTTGTGGGCAGGGAAGAACAGGGGATCCACAGACCTGGAAGCCTGACAGCCTCCCAGGCAGGGGTCATTTCCTGCAGGAGCACACAGGAGCAGAGCTCCGGCAGTAAAGAGCCCAGGGGGTGGGCACATGCAGCAAGCCCCACCCCCTGCTCCCAGCAGCCCTCAGTCAGAGCAAGAAGCAGCAAGGTAAGTTGCAGAGCTCCCCCCGCCCCCCCTCTCCAAAACAGTCCAGTGGCACCTTTAAGACCTAGTTTTATTCAGGTACAAGCTCTCCCTCCTCTGCAAGGACAGATCTGTACCCCCCCCCCCTAGCTAGCAATCCAAAAGAGTCCAGTGGAGCCTGAGTGGTGGGTGTTGCCTTCTGACACACTTCCGGTGATGCCAGGGGGCGTGGTATATGCAAATAAGTTATGCTAATGAGCTCCTGCACCTCTTTTTCTACAAAATGACCCCGCGAGTCCCAGGCATATTGGGGAGGGCAGGAACATCTCCTCTCCCCACCCCAAAACAAGAAAGTCTCCCCTTGGGAGGGAGCAGCATATGCGATAAGTGGCTCAAGCGATGGAGACTGGCCAGGAGCTTCTCCTGAAGGCAATTTTGTGGAATAGAATGTGGTCTTAGGCTCAGCATCACGCTTTTGGGCCAAGAAAGAATGGTTACAAATCTGGGCTGGGAATTTCCTGGAGATCTGGAGGTGGAGTTTGGGGAGGGATTCCAGCGGTGGGGTATAATGCCATAGAGTCTACCTTCCACAGGAGCCACTTTCTCCAGGGGAACTGATTTCTGAGATAGCTGAATTCCATGTGATCCCAAGGCTCTGCCTGGAGGTTGGCAACCCTCAAACAGGCAGGGAAGGCCACGTGGGTGGAAGCTTCCCTTCCCTTCCCCATAGTCTCCAGTTGCTCCCCAGTTATGAAATTCGAGGGAGGCTTGCAAGTAGATAAATAGGTACCACTTTGGTGAGAAGGTCACAGCGTTCCGTGTGCCTTGGTGTTTAGTCATGCCGGCCGCATGTCCACGGAAACGTCTTCGGACAGCGCTGGCTCTTCGGCTTTGAAACGGAGATGAGCACCGCAACCCTAGAGTCCGATTCGACTGGCTTTCGAGCAAGGGGACCTTTACCTTTACCTTGGAAGGGGAGGTTCACTCAAAAAGGGTTAAAGGGAAGAAGTCCCCATTTCCTAGAGAGGCCTCAAAGGAGGAAGACCACCTGACTCGTCATAGCCCCTCCCATCTTGGATGCCTTCTGGCTGAAAAGTTGCCTTGAAGTTACCCAGGGAAGCCTCCAGCGTGGTTGCCCGAAGGGGAGAGGAGGCAGCCTGGGCGGTGGTGCGTTGATTTTTCGAAAAACACATCGATAAGTAGTAAAGTCATATTTCCTTTGCAATATTTCGCTTCGACTCTCGGGAGAGAAGGGAGATGATCCCTTGGTCTCCAGGTGGAGAATCCTTGCAGAGGAAGAGGGGGATGAGCGGAGAGCCGGACTCAGCTCTGTCCAAATCAAGGACAGGCCCTGATGCCGCCGGAACCGAGAGCAGAAGGGAGCTGTGGGGCGAAACAGTGCAGAAGAGCCTGGGGGACAGCGCCCTCCCTCCAGATGTGCAGCGCCAGCTGTTCCGGCAGTTCGGCTACCAGGAGGCGGAGGGGCCCCGAGAGGTCTGCAGCCGACTCCACCGTCTTTGCCGCCAGTGGCTGAAGCCGGAGAGGCGCAGCAAGAGGGAGATGCTGGACCTGGTGATCCTGGAGCAGTTCCTGGCCGTCCTGCCCCCGGAGATGGAGAGCTGGGTGAGGGAGTGCGGGCCGGAGACCAGTTCCCAGGCGGTGGCCCTGGCAGAAGGCTTCCTCCTCAGCCAGGCAGAGGAGAAGGATCAGGACCAGCAGGTGAGGGGGGCACAGGATACGGCCAAGGATATACCCTCGAAATACATGTGGATGACCACAACTTTTTTAGAACCTCTTCACACCTTGTTTCCTCTTCCTTTTCTAATCAGTCTCCCGTTTCTGGGGTCCTCCCTTCTGTTTCAGGGGCAGGAATGGATCATGCAGGAACGTTACCCTGGAGCAACTTTTCCAGGTAAGATTGAAAGGGGTGTCTTTCCCAGTAGATGTTATCTTGAATGCAGACAGGCTGCTTTTAAGAATCTCAGTATTGTGTGCAAAAGATGCTGCACTCCAGCTTCACAATTTATGGTACTCTTTCCTTGAACAAGTATTTCTGTGTCTGAACCGGCATCTTGAATTATGCCCATAAGCCAATATACAGTGGATATATTTCTCCCATTGCTGAGGGAACAGAAATGGAAAAGACAGAATGTCTTCCAAGTACCCTTTTTTCCTTCACAGGTGCTGCAATGAAACCGGTGGTGTGTTCTTTACCATCTGCTTGTATCAAAGCAGCTTCTGTGAAGCCGGAGCAGGTAAATGTGGAACTGTGGATCACGCCCACTCCCCCCACCTCTCCCTAGGCCTGAGAGATTATTCCTCTTTCCTTTCACTGCTGTCCTCCTCACTGTACAGAAAATGAAGGTACTTATGAAAGCATCTAACCACAGTCCTTATTTATTGACCTTAGAAGGAAAGAATTGCTACATTAGCATGAGGAGAAAGAGCTTCCTTTTTTGTCTCTTTTCAGGGTCTGGTGACCTTTGAGGAGGTGTCTGTTCATTTCACGGAGGAGGAGTGGGCTCTGCTGGACCCGGACGAAAGAATCCTTCACAAGGAAGTCATGGAGGACAATCGTCAGGTTGTGGCCTCTCTGGGTAAGGCTCCCGTCCCTTGATTCACAGGTGCTGAAGGCAGAAATGGCTCCTTCTAAGAAGGACTGTAGGGCTCTTCTCGAAGGGACTGTCATTAGCGGAGTGGAGTGCAAGCAAGGGAGAGACTTCTGCACGTGTAGTCTAGTCCACAAGTATTAGTTTTTAAGTGAACAGGAGAATTTGTAAACTGAAAAGATCATTCCCCTAAAGCACTCTTGAGGACTGAACAGGTGATTGGCCATGGAGAGGCAAGGGGAAAATAGCGAAAATGGAGACTTTTCAACTGGGCCACCTCATGGGCTATTCTGAGCTCCTTCAAGGAAGGGTGAGATAAAAAATAATCTACACAGAGGAATCAGATTGAAAACTTTTAAAAACAAGTTAGAGATTCCTAGTAAGCATTTGGCATTTTGTGAATCCATCACCACCTTATCCTAACCTGGTAGGATTTTAGAGTCTTTTTACTGGTAGGATTGAGGTTAGGGCTGCCAAGTCTCGTTGAATCGCGGCGGGGGATCGTCATTCTTTACAGGAGCTCTGCCGCGGGGGATGGCAACAGGCGTTGCACTGCCGTCGCCAGGATGTGACGCTACGCGTCGCTCTGGCAACAGGGCTGTTTGGAGTCCCGTTGCCAGAGCGACGCGTAGCGTCACATCCTGGTGACGGCGGTGCAACGCCTGTTGCCATCCCCCGCGGCAGAGCTCCTGTAAAGAATGACGATCCCCCGCCGCGATTCAACGAGACTTGGCAGCCCTAATTGAGGTGTCTCTTCAAAGGGAGAGGAGCCCTTAGACAGAGGCCCTTCATCAGAGCCACATTAGATGGCAACAGACTGGGATGTTGAATCTTGTGTGCCTTTGAAGAGGGCTAAGCTAACTGTATCTGGTGGTTTTCTGGGCTAAGGCTTCTCTTTGTTGTGCAGAAGTCCCCTTCTCCTCCATGTTAGGCCACTGGATCCTTCTGGATCCAGGCAGTAGCACCCTCTCTTATTTATTTATTTATTTATTTCATTTATACCCTGCCCTCCCCGCACGCGGGCTCAGGGCGGCTTACACAGGCACAAAAGTGCGATAAAAATACAAGTTAAAAACAATTAAGGCACAAGTGCAGTAAAAGTCAACAGTTAAAACAGTTTAGGCAAAAATGCACATCTCACAGGATACATAATGACTACAATACTTACTCCCTATTGCAAATCCCAATGGGGGTCAAAAAAGGGGGGGGGATGCCATGGGCCATATTTCAGCTGGCCAGTCAGCCCGACGTGGCGGAACTGCTCTGCAGTCACACGGTGGTGGTAGTGGCGGCGGCGGCTCCTACTCAAAAGCCTGGCGGAAGAGCTCCGTCTTGCAGGCCCTTCCCATTGCATACATGTTTCAGGAGCCTACAAATTTGGCATGGTAGGATTTTCCATTAAGAGGGGATGGGGTTCATATAGTAACGGTTTCCCTTTCTGAAAAGCCAGTCAAATCCAACTCTAGGGATGTGGTGCTCATATCCATTTCCAAGCCGAAGAGCCAGCACTGTCCAAAGACATCTCCGTGGTCATGTGGCCGGCATGATTAGACGCCGAGGCACACGGAATGCTGTTACCTTCCCACCAAAGCGGTACCTATTTATCTACTTGCAATTTCTTGCTTTCGAACTGCTAGGTTGGCAGGAGCTGGAACCAGAGATCTGAGCCCATTCCGTCATGCGGCACTCAGGTCTCGAACTGCTGAACTACCGACCTTCCGGTCTGCAGTTCAGCATCTTAACCACTTGAGCCACCACAGCCCTATGGGGTTCATATAGGTCGGTTTAAAATATGAATACGTGGAAATAACTGGCCTGTTTCTTTCCCCCAAAGAAACGCTTCTTCTTCTTCAACCTGACTCCGTATCCACAGTTCTGGATGCTGGAAATCTGCTTTTCCAAAACCCAGAAGAAAGAAAGAGATCAGCAGGTATCTGCTTCCTTTTGTCTTGGAAGAGGGTAGGACTCCTTTTGAAATTATTTTACCTACTGGAAAACGGAGTGATTCCTTGTGAGGAAACAGCCGGAGAATGTCTGTGAAAGTGTTCTCAAATGTTGTAAGAGAAGCTGAAACGAGGACAAGAAGGCTGGCTTTGTTTGTACTTCAGCTTGGGTGGAAACGTTCAGACAATGCTGAGCTTTATTCCACATGGATTTATTTATATGCTGCCTCTCCAGATACCTGTTTGAGACAGCTCACAAAAATCAACAACGCCATAAAACAGTGTTCACTACATAATCAAAATTAAAAGTTAAAGAAGCCAAGGGCATAAGAACAGTGAACCATCCTCAAGAGATAAGCAGACCACAAAACAATTGAAAAGATAAAGGCCACTCTAACTTAAAGCCCAGCTGAAAACAAATGATTTAGCCTGACGCTTCAAAGATAAGAACATAAGAAGAGCCTTGCTGGATGAGACCAGTGGTTCATCTAGTCCAACCTCCTGTCTCACACAGTGGGCAACCAGTTTCTCTAGAGGGCCAACAACAGGGCATGGAGGCCAAGACCTTCTCCTAATTATGCCTCCTGGCTCTTGGATTCAGAGGATTAGTGCCTCTGAATGTGGAAGTTCCCCAGAGTCACCATGCCTAGCAGCCACTGATAGAGTTATCCTCCATGAACCTATCCAATCCCCTTTTTACTATTACCAGTTTGGTGTAGTGGTTAAGTGCACGGACTCTAATCTGGGAGAACCGGGTTTGATTCCCCAGTCCTCCACTTGCACCTGGCTGGATGACTTTGGGCAAGCCGTAGCTCTGATAAGAGCTGTTCTTGAAAAAGAGCAGTTTCTGTCAAGAGCTCTCTCAGCCCCACCTACCTCACAGGGTGTCTCTTGTGGGGAAGGGAAAGGAGTTTGTAAGCCTCTCTGAGACACCTTCGGGTAGTGAAGGGTGGAATATAAATCCAATCTCTTCTCTTTATTTTACATTTGTTTGTACTTGTGGCCCTAACTATATTTCCTGGCAGCAAATTCCACATTTTAATCTTGCTGCATAAGACAGTAAGGTAGGCTGCAGGCATGCTTTTGAGGGACCAGCACTGAAAATGCCCTGTCGCTGGTGACTACCTAGCCCTGAATGTAGGGGTACAGAGAGCAGGGTTTGGGAGGCAGAACGTAACAGAGGGGACAGCAGTACCCGGGACCCATTTGGGGCATTAAAGGTGAGAACCAGCACCAAGGAAAGGTGCCCCAGTTGGTCCATCTAGACCACTAACACCTCTTCTGATAAGCAGTGATGCTTCAGAGAGAGAAGCTTGGACTGGAGTTGTGGAGAGTCCAGGCCGTTGATGTGCTGGGGGTGGGGGCAGCTGCTCTTTTCTTTATTTGTTCATTAATGTTCATTCTCATCCTTCTCCTTGCTTTAAGGAGTTGGAGCATCATTTGTGAGGTCCTTCCATTTACCTGCACAATGACCCTGTGGTGCAGAAAACTCTGGAAAAAGAGTGATTGGCTCGAGAACAGTCCAGTGCACTGTACAAGAGGGGGAGCTCAGCTTGGGTTGCCATAGTTCAGGTGTAAAACCCTGCTCCACCCTGTCTGTCCAGCAGTAGCTGCTCTATAATGTGCTTGAATACAGGAAGAGATTTTCCAGAGGTCCCTCCTAGTCCAGCCTCTCATATGCCAGTGTGGCTCACTGGAGTCCCTGAAAGGTTCAGAAGCAGAGCCAAATCCCTCCCCCTGGGATTGCCCTCCTCGCAACCAGCCTTCAGAGAGATATCTTAACATGGAGGTTGCGCTGAATTCCCTTGTCTCTTATGGAACTACCCCCCAAGAAAGAATCAGAAGCCAATTAATATGTGACAAAATTTGTCTCCAATTGGAGTTGTTTCTGTCCTGTCATTATTGAGAGCAGTTAACACACTTCTTTCCTTGATAGTCTTCTTTCTTTATTGCAGAGGTTGCTGGTCCCCAGAATAAGTCCAAGGGAAAACCACAAGAGTTCCTGTTGGAAGAAAAAGAGAAAAGAAGAAACACTGCAACAGAATGGCAGAGGGGAAATGAATCCTTTTTTCCACAGGGTGCTGAATCCCAGATCTTTGATACACACTCGAGAATCCACACAGGGGAGAAACCGTATAAATACGTAGACTGTGGAAAGAGTTTCCATCAGAGTGACAACCTTACTATCCATGGACAAATCAACTCAGTTAAGAAACCATACAAATGCTTGGAGTGTGGCAAGAGCTTTGTTTGGAATGCCAGTCTTACTGCCCATCAGAATATGCACACTGGGGAGAAACCATATAAATGCTTGGACTGTGCAAAGAGTTTTGCTCTGCGTAATTACCTTACTGCCCATCAACGTATCCACTCAGGCGAGAAACCGTATAAATGCTTGGACTGTGCAAAGAGTTTTGTTCGGAGTGCTGATCTTACTGCCCATCGGCATATACACACTGGGGAGAAACCATATAAATGCTTAGAGTGTGGAAAAAGCTTTGCTTCAAAGGGAGCCTTTACAGGCCATCAACGAATCCACTCAGGGGAGAAACCATACAAATGCTTTGAGTGTGGGAAGAGCTTTGTTCGGAGTGACAACCTTGCTGCCCATCAACGAATTCACACAGGAGAGAAACCATATAAATGCTTTGAGTGTGGAAAGAGCTTTGCTCAGAGTGACAATCTTCGTACCCATCAACGAACCCACTCAGGGGAGAAACCATACAAATGCTTAGACTGTGGAAAGAGCTTTGTTCACAGTCCCAGTGTTACTGCCCATCGACGTAGCCACACAGGGGAGAAACCATATAAATGCTTGGACTGTGGAAAGAGCTTTGCTCGGAGAGACAACCTTACTGCCCATGAACGAATCCACACAGGGGAGAAACCATTTAAATGCTTGGAGTGTGGAAAGAGCTTTGCTCGGAGTTACAACCTTAGTGCCCATCGACGAATCCACACAGCAGAGAAACCTTATAAATGCTTCGACTGTGGAAAGAGCTTTGTTCACAGTACCAGCGTTACTGTCCATCGACGTTGCCACACAGGTGAGAAACCATATAAATGTTCAGACTGTGGAAAGAGCTTTGCTCGGAGAGACAACCTTACTTCCCATCGACAGATCCACACAGGGGAGAAACCATATAAATGCTTAGAGTGTGGAAAGAGTTTTGTTTCAAAGGGAGCCTTTACTGGCCATCAACGAATCCACACAGGGGAGAAACCATATAAATGTCTGGAGTGTGGCAAGAGCTTTGTTCGGAGAGACAACCTTACTGCCCACTGGCATATGCACAGAGGAGAGAAACCTTATAAATGTTTGGAATGTGGTAAGAGCTTTGCTCGGAGTGACACGCTTACTGCTCATGGACGAATCCATAGAGGAGAGAAACCATAAAAATGCTAAGAGTGTGGAAAGAGCTTTGCTTGGAGAGACAAACTTACTTCCCATTGATGAATCCACACAGGGGAGAAACTGTATAAATGTTTGGATTGTAGAAAGAGCATTACTCAGTCACACCCTTAATACTCATCCATGAATCCACGTGGGAGAAACCATATGAATGCTTGGTTTGCACAATGTCCTTTACAGTGAATGCAATACTTAATTTCTTTCAAGGAGTCTAAACAGGGAAGAAGTAAATGCTCCATGTGTGGAAAGACTCACAGTTACAGCAGAAGACTTATTGCCCATCAAAGATTTCATACAGGGAAGAAACCATATAAATGCTGTGTGAACAGGGGTCATCTTGTAGAAAAAGAGGTGCAGGAGCTCATTAGCATAACTTATTTGCATATGCCACACACCCTGACATTACTGGAAGTGTGTCAGAAGGCAACAGCCACCACTCAGGCTCCACTGAACTATTTTGGATTGCTAGCTATTGGGGGGAATGTGCAGATCTGTCCTCTCAGAGGAGGGAGAGCTTGTACCTGAATAAAACTTGGTCTTAAAGGTGCCACTGGACTGTTTTGGACTGGGGGGCCAGGGGGGCTCTGCAACTTACCTGGCTGCTTCTTGCTCTGACTGAGGGCTGCTGGGAGCAGAGGGTGGGGCTTGTTGCATGTGCCCACCCTCTGGGCTCTTTACTGCTGGAGCTCCGCTCCTGTGTGCTCCTGCAGGAAATGACCCCTGAGTGTGAAATGGACTTCAGAAACAACTCACGCCTTACTGACCATCAAAGAACCTACATGGGAGAAATTATACAAATTCTAGGAGTGTGGAAAAGGTTTCCATCAGAATTACTTCCTGGGTTTTGAAAACACAGTCTTGTTGTTGTTGTTCAGTCGCACAGTCGAGTCCGACTCTTCGCGACCCCATGGACCAGGGGAAAACCTGCATAAATGCTCCCAGTGTGGAAGAGCTTTAGCCACAAGCCTGACCTTACATAGAAATATGAGATCCAAGTGGGGGAACAACTTTGCTTCCTGTCAAAAGAACCAGAAGAATGGGACACAGAAGAAATGTTCACTCAGCAGCTGGAGTTTTTGTGCTCAGAATCTCCTTGTATCTGCTAATTACCTGTAGGCAAACTCTGATATCTTTGCTCAGTAGGAAATTATTACTTTATTTAGAGAATTGATATGCCTCTTCTCCAGAAAGCTGCACAAGAAACTTCACAACTGAAATAATAAAACCCAATTAAAAAACAAAACAGCTGAAACAAATGGAATGCCTTAGATAGAAGCGGGGGGGGGGATGTGTGTGTGTGTGTAAGGTACAAGAAGAGAAGAAGAGACTGGATTTATACCCCAACCTTCACTACCCGAAGAAGTCCCAGAGCGTTTTATAATCCCTTTCCTTCCCCCTTCCCACAACAGACACCCTGTGAGGTAGGTGGGGCTGAGAGAGCTCTTTTGAGAACTGCTTGTGAGAGAACAGCTCTGAAATAACTTGTAACTGACCCAAGGTCACACCAGCAGCTGCATGTGGAGTAGTGGGGAATCAAACCCAGATCTCCCAGATTAGCATCTGCGCTTCTAACCACTACACCAAACTGGCCTAGAAAGAGAGAGAGAGAGAGAGAGAGTGACGTCCATGCTTATTATTCAGTTAGCACTCCAGTATCTGTGAATGCTGTTTTGTTTTTCTTTCCTGGAAGTAAGCCCTGTGGAAGAAACTTGAGTAAGTTTTTGAGTAGATCTATTTATGATTGCTTTCTTTCTTGTTTTTTGCTGACAGGAAACTCAGTAGGATCCAACATATCTTTAAATCCTACTGAATAGACTGTATGATCCTTCATGCTTTCAATTAAAGTGTACAGCCTGTACAATTGTTTCAGTTACCACTACAAATATGTACTCCAGAGTCCAGCTTGGCTATTATTTCAGTTTTGTTTACCCTCTTAACAGCTATTCCAGTCTCCCCTCTCACCCATGCCACTCTGTGATCTTTCCTGGAGCTTCACTCATCTACCTTTTTCTTCCATCAGTGAGAAACTTCAGGTCACTTTTAGACACTTGTAGTCATGCTGTGATTTCCCCATTGGTTAGGAAATGACTTACTGCTTTGTTTAGAAAATGTATATTCCCCCTTTCCAGAGGCTCAGTCAAAGCAGGTCACCACTAAAGAATTAAACCAAATTAAACTGGCAATTAGGAGCTGCGGTTGGCTCAAGTGGTTAAGACGCTGAACTGCAGGCTGTGGAAGGTCAGTAGTTCAGCAGTTCGAGACCCGAGTGTGCCGCATGACGGAGTGAGCTCCCGTCTCTAGTTCCAGCTCCTGCCAGTCTAGCAGTTCGAAAGCAAGAAATTGCAAGTAGATAAATAGGTACCACTTCGGTGGGAAGGTAACAGCGTTCTGTGCGCCTTGGTGTTTAGTCATGCCGGCCACATGACCACGGAAATGTCTTCAGACAGCGCTGGCTTTGAAACGGAGAGGAGCACCGCAACCCTAGAGTCGGACTCGACTGGCTTTCGAGCAAGGGAACCTTTACCTTTACCTTTAAACTGGCAATTATGAGCAAGGCAGGAGAAAACATATCAAGCAAACATTGAGCAGCCTAAAGCATACCTGTTAAGAATCCTCCAGCCAAGATTAGACCTTAAATGGAGCCCCTCAGTAAAATACCTGGGTCAAAAGAAACCTCTTAAAGCCATCAGAAGGCCAAGAGAGAGAAAGTGAGGGGTGGTTAGTTTGGAATAATTAATCTGGGAGTGAGACTTGTCCCAAAAAACTGGATAGAGACTTACTTTTGAAAATGGTATGAGAAGTGGTTTGACAGAGGGTTTTTTTTTTTTCTACAGTGGACACACACAGGTTTCTTTCTCTTGCTCCTTGTCAAATAGACTTGCAGGGTTTTCAGAAATTACTCACAACCTATTCCAGGGGGAGGGGGAAGTTTAGTGTTCCCATACCAGCAGACAGGGCCACCACAACTGCCAGATCACCTGCATTTACATTTGGGCAATCTAGCTGTGCTGCAGCTGCTGTGACCAAGGGCAGAATTCCACAGTGTCCTGGATTTCTTTCAACATATGCCTGGGCAGTGATATCAATCCCAGTAGACTCCCAGCTGATCCAGAAGGTCTGGCAACCCTACACAGAACTTCACAGCTGATCATGTCTTGTTTGACAGCTGCAATCCCCCTGTGAGCTGAATACCTGGTCTGTTTCTCTGTCCCAGTCTCCAGCTGAGGTCTTTCCTTAAATTGGAGATGCCAGAGACTGAACCTGGGACCTTCTGTGTGCCAAGCAGATGCTCTACCACTGAGCCATGGACCCTTTTCTATGAGAGAGGAGGAAATGTAGGACCGCCATCAGGCTCTCTTATACCTTCTGAGCAAGTGGTGACAATCCCATTACACTGCCAATTGCACCATGATGTACTTGAAAAGTCCCCTAACAGGGTTGAACTGTATGCAAACAGTGAAGTGTCAGTGAATTGGCTCCATGTTCTCAGCTGGTGAACAGAAGGTGAGCTGAACTGGCAAGAATTCAAGTTTGGCTACCATACAGTTAAAGCTGTTCTGATACTGCAGTGCATGATGTCAGACTATGAACACACACCTCACACACTGGAACACAAAAATACCACTGCTGGATCAGTCCAAGAGTCTATCTAGTCCAGCATCCCGTCTCACAGAGTGGCCAACCAGTTCCTCTGGAGGGCCAACAACAGAGCATAGAGGCGGAAGCCTTCCCCTAATTCGGATTTAGAGGATTAGTGCCTCTGAATGCAGAGGTTCCCCTCAGTCACCATGGCTAGTAACCATTGATAGACTTATCCTCCATGAATCTATCTAATCCCCTTTTAAAACTGCTTATTCCTGTGGCCATCAATACATCCTCTGGCAGTGAATTCCACATTTTAATCACTCTGTGTAAAGAAGCATTTCCTTTTCCATCCTGAACCTACTGCCCATCAGTTTCATTGGATATCCTTGAGTTCTTGTGTTTTGGGAGAGGGAGAAGAAGTTATCTTGGTCAACACTCTCCACCCCATGCATAATTTTGGAAACCTCTATCACATCCCCCAGCTTGTACTTCTGGGTTTCGAAGAGGTAGAGGAACTAGAGATCAAATTGCCAACATTCACTGGATTATGGAGAAAGCAAGAGAGTACCAGAAAAACATCTACATCTGCTTCATTGACTATGCTAAAGCCTTTAACTGTGTGGATCACAACAAACTATGGCAGGTCCTTAAAGAGATGGGAGTACCAGACCACCTCACGTCTCTTGAGAAACCTGTATAAGGGTCAAGAAGCGACAGTTAGAACAGGATATGGAACAACTGATTGGTTTAGCATAGGAAAAGGAGTACGACAACCTTGCTTATTTAATTTATATGCAGAGTACATTATGAGATGATTCAGAATCTGGATGATTCAGAAGCCCGAATTAAGATTGCTGGGGAAAACATCAACAACCTCAGATATGCAGAGGATACCACTCTAATGGTAGAAAGTGAAGAGGATCTCAAGAGCCTCTTGCTAAGAGTAAAAGAGGAGAGCGCAAAGGTTGGCTTGAAATTCAACATAAAAAAAGCATCTGGCTCCATCACTCCTTGGCAAATAGAAGGAGAAGTCATGGAAGCAGTGACAGACTTCATGTTCCTAGGATCCAAGATCACTGCAGACAGTGACTGCAGCCATGAAATTAAAAGATGCCTGCTCCTTGGGAGGAAAGCAATGGCAAACCTAGGCAGCATAATAAAAAGTAGAGACATCACCCTGCCAACAGAAGTCCATATGGTCAAAGCGATGGTATTTCCAGTAGTAATGTATGGCTGCGAGCGTGGGACCATAAGGAAGGCCGAGCGCCAAAGAATAGATTCTTTTGAACTATGGTGCTGGAGAAGACTCTTGAGAGTCCCTTGGACTGCCAGGAGATCAAATCAGTCCATCCTAAAAGAAATCAACCCTTATTGTTCCCTGGAAGGCCAGAGACTGAAGCTGAAGCTCAAATACTTTGGCCACCAAATGAGAAGGGAGCACTCACTGGAGAAGACCCTGATGCTGGGAAAGATTGAAGGTCAAAGAAGACGGGGACGGCAAAGGATGAGATGGCTAGACAGTGTCATCGATGCAACGAACATGAAATTAAGCAAACCCTAGAGCACAACGGAAGACAGGAGGGCCTGGCGTGATGTGGTCCATGGGGTCGCGAAGAGTCGGACTCGACTGTGCGACTCAACAACAACAACAACAACAACAACATTATGTCCCCCCTTAGCTGTCTCTTTTGTAAACTGAAAAGTCCCAGAGTCTTCAGTCTTTTCTCAGAGGGAAGGGGCTCCAATGCCCTCATCATCTTGGTTGCACTCCTTTGTACTTTTTCCAGCCGGACTCCCTCCGCTGCATATCTGAGGGAGGGAATACCTCCTCATCAAGACAAATCAAAGTCGATGCATAGGACACGCTCTAGGTGGCTCAAACCAGTGAGCCAAGCCAGAAGCTTCTCTATATCCTGAAGGCAATTCTAGGCACACCAGGTATAGACCTCCAGATCAGTCCTTAGAGGAAAGAAACGAGGCTCCCCAATTCTGGGTTAAGAAACCCCTGGAGAAGGGGGAGGGCTGGGAAGGGACCTCAGGGGCCTGTAATAGTAGAGAGTCCGCCCTCCATCCGAGCCACTTTCTCCAGGGGAACTGATCTCTGTGGTCTGGAGATCAGCTGAATTCCGGGAGATCTCCAGGCTCTGGAGCAGGGGAGGCCAAGGTCTCCAGTTGCTCCCCAGTCCTGGCCTTGGACGGAAGCTTGCAGGGGGAGGTTCACTCGAAGGGTTAAAAGGAAGAAGTCCCCTTTCCTAGAGAGGCCTCAGAGGAGGAACGCCGTTTGAGTAGGCACAGCCACGCCCCCTTTTACTTCTACCTGCGGGAAAGTCGCCTTGAAGTGGCCCAGTGACGTCACCAGCGTGTTTGACCGGAGGGAAGGGGAGGGGAGGCAGGCTAGGGAAGTCGGTGCAGGATTTTTAAAAGGCAAATAGAAAAGTCATCAAATAATACTTGGCATGCAAGATTTCGCTTTGGACTGTGGAGAGCTCCCCCCCCCCCCGGAAACTGCGGTGGGTCTCTCAGGGGCTCCCTCAGGGGGTTCTGCTGCAGACCACCCCGGCTGCCCTCTGCATATGGGCAGAGTTCCCTCTTCGCTTGAGGTCCCAGCTCCGGTCCTTGACTCCCTGGACGGATCTGGCAGAGGAGGAGGACAATCCCGGGGTCCATGGGAAGGCTGTTTGGAGAGGAAGGGAGAATGAGGGGAGAGCCGGACTCCGCTGTCCCTGGAGCAGCAAAAGGCCCTGATGCCGCGAGGGCCGGGAGCAGAAGGGAGCTGTGGGGAGGAGCCCTGCAGAAGAGCCTGGGGGACAGCGTCCTCCCTCCAGATGTTCAGCGCCAGCTGTTCAGGCACTTCGGCTACCAGGAGGCGGAGGGGCCCCGGGAGGTCTGCAGCCGACTCCACCGTCTTTGCCGCCAGTGGCTGAAGCCGGAGAGGCGCAGCAAGAGGGAGATGCTGGACCTGGTGATCCTGGAGCAGTTCCTGGCCGTCCTGCCCCCGGAGATGGAGAGCTGGGTGAGGGAGTGCAGGCCGGAGACCAGTTCCCAGGCGGTGGCCCTGGCAGAAGGCTTCCTCCTCAGCCAGGTGGAGGACAGGAATCAGGACCTGCAGGTGGGAGAGGGCACGGGATATGGCCAAGGTGGATGTGTCCTTGAAATACATGTGCATCTTGTGTCACTAACATTTTAGATTTTTTGCGGGGTGGACAAGGGTGACCCAGTCAGAGCTGTTTACCTAGACTTCCAGAAAGCTTTTAATAAAGTTTCTCGGCTCCTAAGTCATGGGATAAGAGGACAAGTCCTCTTGTGGTTTAAAAACTGATTAATTAAGAGGAAACAGAGAGTGAGTATAATTGGGTAGTTTTCACAGTGGAAAGTGGTAGGCAGTGGGGAGTCACTGGGCTCAGTGCTAGGTTTTATTTATTAATAATTTGGAGTTGGGAGTAAGCAGTGAGGTGGCCAAGGTTGCAAACGACACAAAGTTGTTCAGGGCTATGAGAACCAAGGAGGGCTGTGAGCAGTGTTCCCTCTAAGCTGAGTTAGTGTGAGCTAGCTCACAGATTTTTAGCCTCTGGCTCACACATTCTTGTCTTGGCTCAGGAAGGATGGCTCCAGAGCAAACTAGTTTCTGCAGTAGCCAAATCGCTCGCTCACAACTTTAATGCCAGTAGCTCACCAAGTAGGATTTTTGCTCACAAGACTCCACAGCTTAGAGGGAACATTGGCTGTGAGGTGCTCCAGAGGGATCTGTCTAGGCTGGATGAGTGGGCGTCAACGTGGCAAATGAGGTTCGATATGGGCAAGTGCAGAGTAATGCACACTGGAGCAAAAAATCCTAACTATAAATATAGGTGGATGGTGTCTGAATGGCAGTAACTGACCAGGAGAGAGATTTTGGAGTTGTGGTAGATAACTCACTGAAGATGTTGACTTAGTGCGCTACTGCAATAAAAAAGGCAAATGCTGTGCTGGGGACTATTAGGAAGGAGATTGAAAACAAGTCAGCCAGTATTATAATGCCCCTGTGTAAATCTATGGTGCAACCTCATTTTGAATACTGTGTACACTTCTGGTCACCACCCCTCCAAAAAGATAACATTGCAAAATTGATTCAAGAAATAATGGAGAAAAATTTGGCGTTGGAACCTGAAATATATTTATTAAATATACTACCTAAGGGTTATAGCCAGCAGGATAAATATGTACTTGTGTATATAATAACCGCTGCCCGTTTATTACTGGCCATAAACTGGAAACTAGATATAATACCGACTAGGGAGGAACTAGTGGTGAAAGTGTTAGATCTAGCGCGAATGGACAATCTGAGCTTGATGTTGCAAAACAAAAACGAAAAAGTATATAATAAAAGATGGCCTAAGGTGTATGATTGGATAGAGATGTTAAATGTATGAGACTCTACAATATATGTTAATAATGTACTGGAATGTAAACTTTGTAAAAATCAAATAAAAATATGGCAAAACCCCCAAAAAGATAACATTGGAGAAGCTGCAGAAAAGGGCAACTAAAGTGATTAAGGGAATGGAAGGCCTTACCTATGAAGGAAGATTAAAGAGGTTAGGGCTCTTTAGCTTGGAGAAACGACGATTGAAGGGTGTTGTTGTTATTCAGTCGCACAGTCGAGTCCGACTCTTTACAAAAGTATACATGGGGCAGAAAAGGTAGAGAAAGAAGTATTTTTCTCCCTTTTTCACAATACAAGAACTCATGAACACTCGATGAAATTAATGAGCACTAGGGTTTAGAACAGAAAAAGGGAAGTTCTTCTTTACCCAAAGAGTAACTAACTCGTGGAATTCACTGCCGCAGGAAGTGGTGGCAGCCACAAGCATAGACAGCTTCAGGAGGGGATTGGATAAACATATGGAGCGGAGGTCCATTGGTGGTGGTTAGCCGCATGGTATGGACGGAACACTCTGCCTGGGGCAGTAATGTTCTGTATTCTTGGTGCTTGGAGGGCAACAGTGGGAGGGTTTCTGGAGCTGTGGACCTCCTGATGGCACCTGGCTTTTGGCCAGTGTGTGACACAAGGTGTTGGACTGGATGGGCCTTTGGCCTGATTCAACATTGGCATCTCTTATTTCCTTGTGTACCCCAGCTTTATGGAAACTCTCTCCCCAGCCTGTTTTCTGTTCCTCGTCTCATCATCTTTCTGGGGTCTCCACTTCTGTTTCAGGTGCAGGAGGAGACCATGCAGGAGCGTTACCCTGGAGCAACCTTTCCAGGTAAGGTCTAACGGGTGTCTTTTCATCATTGAACCGATATACACAGCAGGGTACATTTCCCTCATGCACAAGGGACAAAAATGGAAGGAATGTCTTCTAAGTACCTACTTATCCTTCACAGGTGGTGCCATGAAACCGGCGCTGTATCATTTGCCATCTCTTTGTGACAAATCATCTACCATAAAGCCAGAGCAGGTAAGTATTCAACGGGAGATCCCGCCCCTGGGTGGCTCCCCCCACCTCTCCTTAGGCTTGAGACATTATTCCTCATTCCTTTCACTGCGGTCCCGCTCACTCGACAAAAAATAAGGGTACCTCATAACAGGGCCGTAGCTAAACCCTTTATTGTGGGGGGGCCCTGTGGAAAATAGGGGGGCCGAAATGAGTGCGCGCGCGCGAAGCGCGCACGCGCCGCACACACATCACCCCGGGAGGGAGTGAGACGGGTGGGCGCGGCTAATGGCCAGGTGGCGGCGGCAACAACACGCGGGGGGGAGTGGAGGGGGACATGTCCCCACCCCCGACGGCCGGAATGCCCGCGAACAGCGCTCCCTCGCCCCGCTTCGCCTCCCGTCGGGGTCCCGTCCGGGGGGGGGGAGAGAGGAAAACCCCCCGCTGTCGAGAGGATTCATTCCGGGGTGGGGGGTGGGGGCGAAGAGGGACGCGAAGCCCCCTCTCCTACCCGGGGGACGCCGAACACGTTGCAGCCTCGCGGCTGCCGCCCCCACTCCTCGGAGGGCGCACGGGCTCCTCGGCTCAGCCCCGCAGGCCCCCGCCCCTCCCGCCCGGGCTCAGCGCCTCCTGTGCCCCCTCCCCTCCCCAAAGCGCTCGGCCGAGAAGTTGGCGGCGCCGTCGAGGGCCGGCCGGGAGCGCTGCGCTTTGCCCCGGGGGGAGGGGGCGGCAAGGGCGGGGAGAGGGGGAAGGGGGGCGGCGCCCTCCCACCTGGCCGGCGCCTCGCTCCCGGTCTCTCTCCTGCTCTCTGCGGGCGCGGCCGTCGGGGAGGGGAGCTTTCGGCGCGCCTTGCAAGACGCGGCCCCCTCCCTCCGGCTCCGGACCAGGGGGGTGGGTCTGGGGCGGGCCAGCCCGTCTGCGGGCGCAGTGGCCCGAGGGAGTCCCACGGAGCTGCCGGCTGGCTAGGTGGCCGGCCGGCTGAGCGAAGGAAGGCAGGAAGCACCGGCGCCATGAGCGCGGCGCTCCGGCGGCGTCTGGGGGCCCGAGGGCGCGTCCCGCGCCTGGAGAGAGCGAGCGCGCGCCCTTCTTTCTTCCCGGGCCGAGGGCCGGCCGGGCCTGGGCGGCGGAGGAGGAGGAGACACGTGTGGGGAGGAGAGCCGCCGGGACGGAAGGCTTAAAAGCACCGCCCCCCGCCCTCAGCGGGGTCTGGCTGGGAAGGAGGGCGGGCTCCTGGACCGCCGCCGCCACCCTGGCCCTAGGGTTCCGACTGCGGGTCTCTCCCCCCCCCCCATGACATCCTCGCGTTGCTCTCTTCCCGGCAGGCTGGCCTACCGGCCGCCTCTCCCTCCCTCCCGCGAGGTGGGTGGGGAGCAGAGGATGGGGGAGGGGGCCCGCAAAACTCGCAGGGGGGCCCGGCCCCCAGGGCCCCACGCAGGCTACGGGCCTGCCTCATAAAGGTTTGAATGCTCCAGTGTAGACTTTGTCAGGGTTCAATAACGACACACCACAACAGATTTCTTGAAGCTACTGATCAGCTCTGTGTCTCTCTCTGTACCAAGCTCCCTGTTCTTCTGAACTGACAGGCTGAGAGCAGTGTTTTATTTAGAGGGGAAAAACAAGCTTACACAAGGCACAGTGAAAAATGTTACAGTTAGAAGCTTCTAACTAGGATCACACTGTGTTCTTCTCACAGGCAAGATTATCTTTGAATGTTGCAAAGACTGTTCTCTCAGTAATTCATTGTGCTTTTAGTAATTCAGCAGACTTATGCAGACTCAGAAAAAGATTGTGCCCTGCTTGCCAATCTCCCGTTGCCAATCTCCCTGTGAAAACAGGAGCCTCTCCGGGTGTGCCTCGCAGAGATTTTCCTATGCCCACACTCCAGCATCTAACCACAGTCCTTTTCAATTGACCTTAGAAGGAAAGAGATGCTACATTAGCATGAGGAGAGAGGGCTTTCATTTTTTCCCCTTTTCAGGGTCTGGTGACCATTGAGGAGGTATCTGTTGATTTCACTGAGGAGGAGTGGGCTCTGCTGGATCCGGACCAAAGAATCCTTCACAAAGAAGTCATGGAGGACAATCGTCAGAGTGTGGCCTCTCTGGGTGAGGCTCCCCGGTCCCTTTGATCCACAGGTACTGAAGGGAGAAATGACTTCTTAGAAGGACGGTCGTAGGGCTCTTCTCATGGGGACTGTCATCAGGGGAGTGGATCAGGTCCACACACAGGCAAAGGGGAGACTTCTGCGTGCCTAGTGGACTCCTCAAGTATTCGTTTGAGAGTTTGTAAATGAAAAAGACTATTCCCCTAAAGGGCCTTTGAGGACTGAACAAGTGAACGGCCATGGAAAGAGAAGGGTCAGACAGCCCAAAGGGAGGCTTTTCAACTGGGCCACCTCGTGAGCTATTCTGAGCTCCTTCAAGGGAGGCTGAAATATAAAATCACCTACATAGACAGAGGAATCAGATTGAAAACTTTTTTTAAAAAAGCAAGTTAGGCCTTCTTAGTAAGCATTTTGGGAATCCATCTCCAACTTATCCTGTCCTGGTAGGATTGAGGTGTCTCTTCAAAGGGAGAGGAGCCCATGAGCAGCAGCCCTTTGTCAGAAAGACATTAGATGGTGTCAGACTGGGATGCTGGATCCTGAGTGCCCTTGAAGGGGGGCTAAGATCCTGTATCCTGGTTGCTCTGTCTGGGCTAAGGCTTCCCTTCGCTGTGCAGAAGTTGTCTTCTTCTCCACGTTGAGCCAGTAGATCCTTCTGGGTCCAAGCAGCATCGCCTTCCCCTCCCATTGCTTAAATGTTTCAGGAGTTTACAAATTGGGTATTTCTTCTTTTTGGCAGTAAGAGGGGTGGGGGTTCATGTAGCCTGGTTTAAAATCTGAATGTTTTTCATAGAGTAGGATTGTGTGGAAGTAACTGGTCTGTTCTCTTTTCCCTCGAAGAGAGACTTCTCTTTCTCAGGCCTGATTCCAGATCTGCAGTGGAAGAAGCGGGAGGTCTGTTTTCCCAAGACCCAGAAGAAAGAATGAGATCATCAGGTATCTGCTTCCTTTTGTCTTGGAAGAGGGCAGGACTTCTTTTGGGATTATTTTACCTCCTGGAGAACGGACTGATTTCTCAAGGGGAAACAGCCAGAGAATGTCTATGAAAGTGTTTTCAAATGTGAAAGAGAAGCTAAAATGGGGACAAAAAGGCTGGCTTGTCTCTCCTTCAGCTTGGAGAAAATGTTCATATGGTACTCAGCTTTATTCAACATGGATATATTATTTTTATTTATTTATTTTTTAAAATCCCCGTAGGGATATTTTTTATTTTGCAATAAACTACAAAGAAATATAGGGAAGGGACTACAACTAGGGATAAAGAAAAGCAAACCACACAATACTAAAAACCCAAGAGAAGGAGATCTTTTCACTGTTAGTAAACATGTTAGTACCAGTGTTCCCTCTAAACTGAGTTAGTGTGAGCTCTAGCTCACAGTTTTTTAGCCTCCAGCTCAGAGATTTTTGTCTTAGCTCAGGAAGGAGGGCTCCAGAGCAAACTAATTGATGCAGGAGCCAAATCGCTCGCTCACAACTTTAATGCCAGTAGCCCACAAAGTAGAACTTTTGCTCACCCGACCCCACAGCTTACAGGAAACATTGGTTAGTACCATTAGTTTTATTATCACAATATACTTGTTGAGTTCTTGCTTATTTATATTCTGCCTCTCCAGATACCTGTTTAAGGCAGTTCACAAACATCAACAATGCACACTACATAAAACATCAACATTAAAATGTCAAGAAGCCGGCACGGGGGCATGAGAACAGTGTGAAGTACCCATTTAGTAGCCTCAAAAATATCCACTGAAAACTTCTCAGGAGAGAAGCAGACTGTAAAACAGCAAAAAAAAGATCAACGCCAGCCAACGTTAAAGCCCGGTTGAAAAGCTGTGTTGTGGGCTGGTGCTTCAAAGACAGTAAGGTGGGCTCCAGGCATGCTTTGGAGGGGCCACCACTGAAAGGGCCCTATTTCTGGTGACCATCTAGGCCTGTCTGTAGGGGCACAGGGAGCAGGGTTTGGGAGACAGACTGTAACTGAGGGGAGGACACTGTGGCAGAGGAAGAGCCTCAAGGACCCGGGCCCCGTTTAGGGCCTTAAAGGTGATAACCAGCACCAAGGAAGGTACCCCATTGGGTCCATCTAAAACAGCAGTTCTCAACCTGTGGGTTGTGACCCCTTTGGGGGTCGAACGACCCTTTCACAGGGGGTCGCCTAAGACCATTGGAAAACACAAATTTTCGATGGTCTTAGGATAGGGCTCCCAATTTGTAACAGTGAAAATATCAGATATTGATAAAATCAGTCCATCCTAAAAGAAATCAACCCTGACTGTTCCCTGGAAGGCCAGATATTTTGAAGCTCAAATACTTTGGCCACCAAATGAGAAGGGAGCACTCACTGGAGAAGACCCTGATGCTGGGAAAGTTTGAAGGTCAAAGAAGACGGGGACGGCAAAGGATGAGATGGTTAGACAGTGTCATAGATGCAACGAACGTGAAATTGAACAAACTTCAGAGGACGGCGGAAGACAGGAAGGCCTGGCGGGAGCTGGTCCATGGGATAGCGAGGAGTCGGACTCGACTGTGCGACTGAGCAACAAGCAACATATCAGATATTTACATTATGATTCATAACAGTAGCAAAAATACAGTTATGAAGTAGCAACGGAAATAATTTTATGGTCGGGGGTCCCCACAACATGAGGAACTGTATTTTTTTTTTAAATATATGTCTTTATTGTATTTCAAAACAATCATACAATCATACATACCTCATAACAATCACATCAAAATCTTATCACCCAACAGTCATCTTCATTTAATTCATAACCTCCACCTCCCATAAACCCATAACACCACCGCAGATCTCGTCCGCTACAACAATTTAAGTCAGGATTCCCTTCTTAGTTGTTAAGCCACCTATAAAACGGTGACCATACGTTCTGAAAAGCAATGCTCATCTTTCCATTAATTTTCTGTGTTAAACAGTCCATCTCTGCAACCTCCAATATTTTCTTTATCACCTCTTCTTTGGACGGTACTTGTTCAGCTTTCCATGACTTTGCAAGTAAAATTCTAGCAGCTGTTATTACATGCAAAACTAAATATTTATCACTTCTTTTCCAATTATCAGGTAGAACATTTAACAGAAAAAATTCAGGATCCAACTTAATTTGTTTTTTAATTATCTGTATTAACATCATTTGTACCTCCCTCCAATATTTATGAACTTCTTTGCAAGACCACCATACATGGAAATACGATCCCACCGTTAACTTGCATTTCCAGCATTTATCATCTAGTCCATCATATATCCGTGCTAACCTTTCGGGCGATAGATACCAACGATGGATTACTTTATACACATTCTCTTTCAATGTTATGGCTTTCAACCATCTTATATTGGCCCATACTTTTTGCCATTTCTGCTTATCAATTTCGTGACCTAAATTTCCTGCCCAAGTCTTTGCGGTAACTTTCAACACCACGTCTTGCATCTCATGCTTAAGTAGGAAAGAATATAGTTTGGCTATTATCTTTACATCTTCTCCCAATAGAATTTTATCTAATTCTGATTTCTCCAAAGTAAAGCCCACTCGTTTATCTTTAACAAATTTCGAAATTAATTGATTTTTTTCCCACCATGAAAATCGTAGCCCGCAAGCCTCCATATCATGTTGTGATTTTAATTCAGCATTTTTGTCGAGTAATACC
Organism: Gekko japonicus; assembly: GCF_001447785.1. Lineage (NCBI taxonomy): Eukaryota > Metazoa > Chordata > Lepidosauria > Squamata > Gekkonidae > Gekko > Gekko japonicus. The sequence continues at coordinate 67,791 of NW_015169824.1, read as the reverse complement.
TCATAGGTTGAACTTCCTGCCCCTGATATTAAATGTGGTAGCATCATTGCTTCTAAAGGGGCAATCCAGCATGGTATCTTATCGTAGAATTTAACTTTAATTTGGTTCCATACTTTCAATAGACTAGATCTAATTAGGTGTTGCCTAAAGTATGTAGATGGCCCTCCTGTTAGGGTTGAATGCCAACCTGTCAATAGATCAAAACCTTCTAGACATAACAATCTGTTATTTTTCAAGGTCACCCATTCTCTAAGCCAAGATAAGACCGCCGCTTGATAGTACAGTTGCCAATTTGGTATGGCTAATCCTCCGTTTTGAGATTTCTCTTGCAGAAATTTTAATCTAATCCTAGGTTTTTTATTCTGCCAAATGAAACGCCCGACCAATCTATCTAATCTTTGAAAAAAAATTGCATTTCGCAATACTGGTATGGTTTGAAATAAAAATAAGACTTTTGGCAAAACCACCATTTTTATAGCCGCTACCCTCCCCATCATTGATAACTGTAATGTGGACCAAATATCTAATTGTTTCTTCATATGGTCCAGTAGCATTTCATAATTGTCTTGGATCAAAGAGCTTGTTTTATTCGTGATGAGTACCCCCAAGTATCTAAGTTTCTTTACCACTTTAAACATTGTGATATCTTCAATTTTCTTAATGATGTTTTCTGTACAGTTCTTTGTCAATACTTTAGTTTTAGCAGTATTGATTCTAAAACCAGCTAGCTGACCAAAATTATCGATGGTATTTATTAATGGTATTAATGATTCTATGGGTTCCAACAGCACAATTGCCATGTCGTCGGCATATATTTGCAGCTTATACTCTTGAGCTCTAACCTTGATACCTTTTATGTTTCTCACATTCCTAATGGTCTCGGCTAGTCCCTCAATCACCATGATGAAAAGTAAAGGGGAAAGCGGGCAGCCTTGACGCGTACCTTTTCCTATGCCTATTTCCTCTGACATATCCCTGTTAATAATAATCTTTGTCGCTTGATTCTTATATATTGTCGCTATTCTGTTTGAGAAGTCCTCTCCACATCCCATCTCTTTAATATTCTCTACCATATAGTCCCAATTGATGTTGTCAAACGCCTTCTCGGCATCAATAAAGACAACAGCCAGCTGCTTATCCGGGTTTAATTCGCCATATTCTAACACATCTAAGATCATCCTAATATTATGTCTCAAGTGCCTTTTGGGCAAAAATCCTGACTGATCTGAATGTATCAGATGTTGCAATATCAGTCTCATACGCTGTGCCAGGATGGATGCATAAATTTTGTAATCGACATTCAGCAGAGATATCGGCCGATAGTTTTTAATCTCTTTCTCATCTGTGTCTTTCTTGTGTATCAAGGATATCACCGCCGAACCCCAGGATTTTGGTATTTCCTTGTTTCCATCTGACATCACCTTTTTCAGCACCAGGCTAATTTCATTCTCAAAGGTGGCATAAAAACATGAGGAACTGTATTAAAGGGTCGTGGCATTAGGAAGGTTGAGAACCACTGATCTAAAGCAATAATATCTTTTGCGACAGGCAGTGATGCTTCAGAGAACGGGGCTGAGGCCTTCCCCCATGCCTCCTGGCCAGTGTTCCCTCTAATCTGAGTTAGTGTGAGCTAGCTCACAGTTTTTTAGCCTCCAGCTCACACATTTTTGTCTTAGCCCAGGAAGGATGGCTCCAGAGCAAACTGATTTATGCAGTAGCCAAATCGCTCACTCACAACTTTAATGCCAGTAGCCCACAAAGTAGAATTTCTGCTCACAAGACTCCACAGCTTAGAGGGAGCATTGGTCCAGGGCAAGTGATGTGTTGGGGGGCAGCCTGTATTTCCTTTATTTGTAGGTTTCTGTTAATTCTCCCTGGTTACGCTGCTCCTCTTTTAAGGAGTGCAGGCAGCATTTCTGATGTTATTCTATTTAAATGCACAACAATACTGTCATGCGGAAAACACAGGGAAAGAGTGATTGGCCCAAGACCACTCCAGTGCACTGTACAAATGGGGAGCTCACCTTGGATCTCCTGTGTGGATTCTTTGATGGTCAATAAGTTTTCCAAGTTTGGTTGTAAAATCCTGCTCCATGCTGGCTGACCAGCAACAGGTGCTTTGTAATGTGTTTGAATCCAGGAAGAGATTTGCCAAAGGGCCACCTGGTCCCATGTCTCGTTTCCAAGTTATCCAAATGGCAACCAGTCTTCAGAGAGATACCTTCTCAAACATGGAGATTCCACTGTGTCCCCTTGCCTCTGATGGAACTACCCTCCAAAGAAGGGTATTAAGAAGCCAATTAATATGTGGCAGGATTTCTCTCCCTTTTCAGTTATTTCTGTCCTGTTATTATTGAGAGCAGTTAATGTAGTTCTTTCCTTGATACTCTTCTCTCTTTATTGCAGAGGTTGATGGTCCCCAGAATAAGTCCAAGGGAGAACTACAACAGGTCCTGATGGAAGATAAGCAGCAGGGAAGAAACACTGGAACAAAATGGAAGAGGGGTAATGAATCCTCTTCTTCTCAGGGTGCTGAATCCCAGGTCTCTGATATGCACTGGAGAATCCACACGGGAGAGAAACCATATAAGTGCTTGGACTGTGGAAGGAGCTTTGCTCGAAGTGTCAACTTTATTACCCATCAACGTATCCACACTGGGGAGAAACCATATAAATGTTTAGAGTGTGGAAAGAGCTTTCGTCGGAGTGACAGCCTTACTGTCCATCGACGAATCCACCCAGGGGAAAAGCAATATAAATGCTTGGAATGTGGAAAGAGGTTTGCTTCAAAGAGAGCCTTTACTGTCCATCAACAAATCCACACAGGAGAGAAACCATTTAAATGCTTGGAGTGTGGAAAGAGCTTTGTTCGGAGTGACAACCTTACTGCCCATAGACAAATCCACAAACAGGAGAAACCATATAAATGCTTGGAGTGTGGAAAGAGTTTTGCTCGGAGTTACAACCTTACTGCCCATCAACGAATCCACACAGGGGAGAAACCATATAGATGCTTTGAATGTGGAAAGAGTTTTGCTTGGAAGGGAGCCTTTACTGGCCATCAACTAATCCACACTGGGGAGAAACCATATGAATGCTTGGAGTGTGGAAAGAGTTTTGCTCGGAGTTACAACCTTACTGCCCATCAACGAATCCACACAGGGGAGAAACCATATAAATGCTTGGACTGTGGAAAGAGCTTTGCTCATAGTTCACACCTTTCTTCTCATCATCGAATTCACACGGGGGAGAAACCATATACATGCTTTGAGTGTGGAAATAGTTTTGCTCAGAGTAAAGACCTTACTACCCATCAACGTATCCACACAGGGGAGAAACCATATAAGTGCTCAGATTGTGGAAAGAGCTTTGCTCAAAGTAGCAACTTTACTGCCCATCGACGAATCCACACAGGGGAGAAACCATACGAATGCTTTGAGTGTGGAAAGAGCTTTGCTTGGAAAAGAGACCTTACTGCCCATCGAAGAATCCACACAGGGGAGAAACCATATAAATGCTTGGAATGTGGAAAGAGCTTTGCTTTGAAGGGAGTCCTTAATGGCCATCAACGAATCCACACAGGGGAGAAACCATATAAATGCTTGGAATGTGGAAAGAGCTTTGCTTTGAAGGGAGTCCTTAATGGCCATCAACGAATCCACACAGGGGAGAAACCATATAAATGCTTGGAATGTGGAAAGAGCTTTGCTTTGAAGGGAGTCCTTAATGGCCATCAACGAATCCACACAGGGGAGAAACCATATAAATGCTTGGAATGTGGAAAGAGCTTTGCTTTGAAGGGAGTCCTTAATGGCCATCAACGAATCCACACAGGGGAGAAACCATATAAATGCTTGGCATGTGGAAAGAGCTTTGCGTGGAAGGGAGACCTTACTCGCCATCAACGAATCCACAAGGGAGAAACTATATGAATGCTTGGAGTGTGGAAAGAGCTTTGTTCAAAGAACTCACCTTACTTTCCGCTGACGAATCCACACACTGGGAAACCTTGTACGTGCTAGGAGTGTGGAAACAGCTTTCTTCATGGCGCCCATCTTACTGCCCATTGGCATACGCATACAAGGGAGAATCCATATAAATGCGTGTATGATGGTAAGAGCTTTGCTCAAAGTGACAACCTTCGTGCCCATCGACAAATCCACATAATGGGGAAACCATACAAAATCTTGGAACATGGAAAGTGGTTCACTTGGAAGGATCACGTTAGTGGCCATCAGTAAATCCACACAGGGAAGAAATATAAATGTCTGGAATGTGGAAAGGGTTTTACTTAGAATTGCACTCTTGCTACTCTTTGATGTATACACACTGGGGAGAAACCATATAAATGTCTGGAGTTTGGAAAAAACTTTGTTTAGAAGGAATATCTTGTGAAACCTTGAGCTTGTTTGTCAAAAGAGGTGGGTCAACAGTTACAGGAGCTAGTATTGTAACCAAGCATGTACATCTGCATCAAAAGGTTTTCAAATACAGAAGGTCCTGATATATAAAGATCCTATTGGAATCATCATTCAAAAGAAAGCAATGGCAAAAGCCTGTTCCATTTCATTGCGATGGCTGAAGATTCTGGAGGATAGCAACCCTAGGCAGAGCTGCTCATTCAGTATCCAGACTAGCATTAAATATTGGGAGCCAGCGCACCTCTAGTTTTCCACCCGTAACTTTCTTTGCAGTTGCCAGTGCAAGAGTGTACTGCAGACGTCAGCTTACTGTTATTTCAATTTTGTTTTTTTCCTAATTCCAGTCTCCTCCCCCTTCACCTCACCCCTGTGTTCCTTCTGGGCACTTTATTCTTCTACTTTTTTCTTCCAGGGCTCAGAATCTCCTTGTATCTGCTAGCCACCTGTAGGCATACTCCAGTATATCCCTTCAGTAGGGAAGCATTACTTGATTTAGAAAACTGATATGCCTTTACTCCAGAAAGCTGCACGAGACACCTCACAACGAAAATTAGAAAACCGAATAATCAATTAAAAACAAAACAGCTGAAAGAAATGGAGCCCCTTAGAAATGGAGCCTGGGTGGGAAAATGTGTGTTTGTTTGTTTGTTAAGGGTACAAGAAGGCCCAGAGAGCCCTAACCTGGATAGCCCAGGCAAGCCCGATCTTGTCAGATCTTGGAAGCTAAGCAGGGTCGACTCTGGCAAGTACTTAGATGGGAGACCTCCTTGGAATACCAGAGGCGGGAGGCGGGGGCAGGCTTTATTTGGTTTATTTAAGTGCGCGGACTCTAATCTGGGAGAACCGGGTTTGATTCCCCACTCCTCCACTTGCACCTGGCTGGATGACCTTGGGCAAGTCATAATTCTGATAAGAGCTGTTCTTGTAATTCTGTCAGAGCTCTCTCAGCCCCACCCACCTCACAGGCTGTCTGTTGTGGGGAGGGGAAAGGAAAGGAGTTTGTAAGCCGCTCTGAGACACCTTTGGGTAGTGAAGGGCGGGGTATAAATCCAATCTCTTCTTCTTCTTCTTCTTTATTCAGCCATCTCTCTGAATATCCTCTAGGCCCCCAGTAGGAGTTGAGAAAGTAAGAAAAGGAGGGGCAGGAAGGAGAAAGGAGGAGGAGAAGGGAGGAAGCAAAGTTTCTTGTAGGTCCCCACTTGTATTCGTTATTTCTCCACACCCTTTTAATAAATACTATTCTATTTTGTGATGTTCTTGGGTTTGGGGGCTTTAATCTGAATCCAGTAATTTCGCTCTTATTGGTTATAGCTTCCAGAGTAACTGTGGTTGGGGGGGTTGTAACTCAGCTTGCAAGTGCCCTACCTTTCTGGGGGTTTTTTATTAACAATTTTTAAAATGTTACAACATCATTTTTCAAATACAAATATTCCTTTCAGGGACTCCCTCAGGGGGTTCTGCTGCAGACCAACCTAGCTGCCCTCTGCACATGGGCAGACTGTGACCAGACACAGAAGTGCTTAACTTCCCCAGGGCTGGTACATTAGCTTTCCAGCTTTTGCCCTAGAACAACACACCAAGAAGGAGTTGTGGGGAAGGAAGAATTGGATCCTCAAGCCACAAACCTAATACCCTTGCTGGATCAGACCAATGGTCCATCTAGTCCAGAAGTCTATCTCACACAGTGGCCAACCAGTTCCTCTGGATGGCCAACAACCAGGCATAGAGGCCATGGCCTTCTCCTGATGTTGCCTCCTGGCTCTGGGATTTAGAGGCTGAATACCTCTGTTCTGAATGTGGAGGTTCCCCTCAGTCATCATGGCTAGCAGCCATTGATAGATTTCTCCTCCATGAACTTTATCTAATCCCCTTTTCAAGCTCTTTATTCCTGTGGCCATCACTTCATCCTCTGGCAGCAAATTTCACATTTTAATCACTCTCTGTCCTTTTTCCATCTACTGCCTACCAACTTCATTGGATGCCATTGAGTTCTAGTATTTTGAGAGAGGGAGAAGAAGTTCTCTCGGTCAACTCTCTCCACCCCATGCATAATTTTAGAAACCTCCATCATGTTCCCCCTTAGTCGCCTCTTTCCTAAACTGAAAAGTCCTAGACTGTTCAGCCTTTCCTCCTCAGAGAGAAGGGGCTCCAACCCCCTCATCCTCTTGGTTGCCTCTGTACTTTTCCCAGCCCAGCTCCCTCCCCTGCACATCCGGGGGTGGGGAGAATACCTCCTCCCCAAACCAAGCCAAATCCAACTCTTCTCATGGAAGGGGATAGCACAGCCATTGCTCAGGAAATGCTCTATGTGGGTCAAACCAATGAGCCCAGCCAGAAGCTCCACATCCTCAAGGCAATGCTATGGAACAGCAGGTGGCACGTACAGACCTCTGGATGAGTCATTAGAGGCAAAAAATGAAGCTCGCCAAATCTGGGTTAGGAAATCTCTGGCGACTGGGGCTCCAATGTTTCCTCTAAGCTGTGGAGTCTTGTGAGCAAAAATTCTACTTTGTGAGCTACTGGCGTTAAAGTTGTGAGTGAACGATTTGGCTGCTGCTTAAATTAGTTTGGAGCCATCCTTCCTGAGCTAAGACAAAAATGTGTGAGCTGGAGGCTAAAAAACTTTGAGCTAGCTCACACTCACTCAGCTTAGAGGGAATACTGCTGGGGGCTGGGAGGGACCTCCGGGGCGTCTAATGCTAGAGAGCACGCCCTCCAAACCAACCACTTTATCCAAGGGAGCGGCTCTGGAGAGCAATTAAATTCCAGGATATCTCCAGGCTCTACCTGGAGGTTGGCAACGCTCAAACAAGCAGGGGAGCCTACGTGGACGGAATCCTTCCTCCCCGTCCCCAGTTTCTCCCCGGTATTGGACTCGGAGGGCGGGTTGCAGGGGGAAGTTCTCTCGAAGCGTTAAGGGGAAGAAGTCACAATTCCTAGAGAGGCCCCAGAGGAGGAAGGCCACGTGACTAGCTACGGCCACGCCCCCTTCCGGTTGAAAAGTCGCTTTGAAGTGGCCCACTGACGTCACCAGGGTGGTCTCCCGAAAGGGGGAGGGGAGGTAGCCTGGGAGCTGGTGCAGGATTTTTAAAAGGCAAATAGAGAAGTCCTAAAATCATTCTCCGCTTGCAAGATTTTCCTTTGGAGAGCTCCCCGCCCCGAAACTGTTGTGGGTCTCTCAGGGGGTTCTGCTGCAGACCAACCCAAATGCCCTCTACACATGGGCAGAGTCTCCTCTGCAGGTGATCCCAGCTCCGTCCCTTGACTCCTCAGCGGGATCTGGCAGAGGAGGAGGAGGACAATCCTGCGGTCCCGGGGAAGGTTTTTTGGACAGGGAAGGAGGATGAGGGGAGAGGCGAACTCAGCTGTACCTGGATCAGGAAAAGCCCTCGATTTCACCGGGGCTGGGATCAGGAGGGAGCTGTGGGGAGGAGCCGTGCAGAAGAGCCTGGGGGACAGCGCCCTCCCTCCAGATGTGCAGCGCCAGCTGTTCAGGCAGTTCGGCTACCAGGAGGCGGAGGGGCCCCGGGAAGTCTGCAGCCGACTCCACCGTCTTTGCCGCCAGTGGCTGAAGCCGGAGAGGCGCAGCAAGAGGGAGATGCTGGACCTGGTGATCCTGGAGCAGTTCCTGGCCGTCCTGCCCCCGGAGATGGAGAGCTGGGTGAGGGAGTGCGGGCCGGAGACCATCTGCCAGGCGGTGGCCCTGGCAGAAGGCTTCCTCCTCAGCCAAGCGGAGGATAGGAACCAGGACCTGCAGGTGAGGGGGGGGGGCACAGGATATGGCCAAAGATATACCCTCAAAATACATGTGGATCTTGTCACAGTAAAGTTTTAGGCCTCTTTGTAGGAGTGAACAAACAGGTGGACAAGGGTGACCCAGTTGATGTTGTTTATTTAGACTTCCATAAAGTTTTTAATAAAGTTTTTCATCAAAGGCTCCTAAGTGAACTCAGCAGTCATGGGATAATCCTCTTGCGGATTAAGAACTGGTTAATTAACAGGAAACTGAGAGTGAGTGTAATTGCACAGTTTTCACAGTGGAAGGTGGTAGGCAGTGGGGTACTGCAGGGCTTTGTACTAGTCTTTTAAAATTGTTTCTTAATCATTTGGAATTGGGAGTAAGCAGTGAAGCAGTGCAGATGACACAAAGTTGTTTAGGGCGGTGCAAACCAGGGAGGCCTTTGAGGCACTCCAGAGGGATCTGTCAAGGCTGGCCAAGTGGGCTTCAGTGTGGCAAATGAGGCTCATCATGGGCAAGTGCAACATAATGCACATTGGAGCAAGAAATCTTATCTATAAATATAGGAGGATGGGGTCTGAACTGACAGTAACTGACCAGGAGAGAGATCTTGGAGTCGTGGTAGATAACTTACAGAAGATGTCACTGCAATAAAAAAGGCCAACACTATGCTGGGGGTTATTAGGAAGGGGATTGAAGACAAGTCAGCCAGTATCATAGTTGTTGTTGTTCAGTCGCACAGTCGAGTCCAACTCTTCGCGACCCCATGGACCAGATCACGCCAGGCCTTCCGGTCTTCCGCCGTCCTCTGAAGTTTGCTCAATTTCATGTTCGTTGCATCGATGACACTGTCTAACCATCTCATCCTTTGCCATGCCTGTCTTCTTTGGCCTTCAATCTTTCCCAGCATCAGGGTCTTCTCCAGTGAGTGCTCCCTTCTCATTTGGTGGCCAAAGTATTTGAGCTTCAGTTTCATTATCTGGCCTTCCAAGGAACAGTCAGAGTTGATTTCTTTTAGGATTGACTGATTTGATCTTCTTGCAGTCCAAGGGACTCTCAAGAGTCTTCTCCAGCACCATAGTTCAAAAGAATCTATTCTTCGGCGCTCGGCCATCCTTATAGTCCAACTCTCGCAGCCATACATGACTACAGGGCATACCATTGCTTTGACCATGCGGACTTCTGTTGGCAGGGTGATGTCTCTACTTTTTATCATGCTGTTTAGGTTCACCATCATAGTGTCCCCATATAAATCTATGGTGCAGCCTCATTTGGAATACTGTGTACACTTCTGGTAACCGCACCTCAAAAAAAGATATTATAGTATTTTAGAAGATGCAGAAAAGGGTAAATAAAATGATTAAGGGGAAGGAACATCTTGCCTATGAAGAAAGATTAAAGAGGCAGAAGCTTGGAGAAACGATGATTGGGGGGTGATCTGGTAGTGGTTTACGAAGTTATGTGTGGGATAGAGGAGGTAGAGAAAGAAGTAAAAGAACTCATGGGCACTCAATGAAATTAACGAGCAGTAGACTTAGAACAGAAAAAAGGAAGTACTTCTTCACCCAAAGAGTAAACGTGGGATTCACTACTGCAGGACATGGCGGCAGCTACAAGCATAGACAGCTTCAAGGGGGGGTTGGATAAACAGATGGAGCAGAAGTCCGTCGGTGGCTATTAGCCACAAGGTATGGATAGAACACTCTACCCGGGGAAGTGATGGCTCTGTTTTCTTGGTTCTTGGGAGGCAACAGTGGTAGGGCTTCTGGAGTTCTGGCTCCATTGTTGGACACCTCCTGATAGCACCTGGGGTTTGGCCCATAGAGTGTTGGACTGGATGGCCATTGGCCTGATCCAAAAAACCAGACAAAGCTGTGTAACAGAAGACACTACAACAATAGCAGTAATGCAAAAACTCTATAATACAGGTTTTAGTTTAGCACCATCACAAAGTGGCATGAGTATATCTGGATACATGTATGTCTCCTTTACAGGGAACTGTGTTTTTGTGAAGCACTTCAGAAGCCGATGCTATTTATCTTATGCAGAAACAGTATTAGGTATGTTTGTAAAGTTTTGTATGCTTTTCACAATCTGTGTATTTCCCAGCCTTGGCGTCTTAGTATTGTTTTTCATGTTTAGTCACTACTGAGGAAGGTCAATGAAACGAAGTTTATAATATCTGGATCCTTCGTTCCATTTATGATTCATGACTCATCTACATGCATTTTGAAGACTTCCCATGGAATTTGTACATGTGAACCATACTCATATGGACTTTATTATCTTTATTCTTTTTTTTTTACAATCTATTTATTGCTTTTTTGACATACAGACCCACCATGGGATATACAAATATTTGTGTACATTATAACATTCCAATCTGGATTAATAACTCCAGTCATTTCCTCTTTATCCTTTCCCTATCCAGTAGATTACAGCACGGATATACGATTTTGTACATTACTTTAACAACAAAGTTTATAGTAGATTTAAATTACAATTCCTTTAGTATCAATAATGTTACTACCAAACCAGCTTTTTAAAGCGAATCAAATTGCATAAATAATTCCTCCTTCCCTATCTGTGCTGCTTAGAAAATAACAGTTTATATTTATTTATAATTGCTCTATATCTAATGACCCACATATACCATTAAAATTTTATAACCATACTTTCCCTCTTTTCTTTATTTTCCATTTTACTAATATTTTATTAACATGCCTGTTCAAACATTTTCACCTTCTCTTAACATTTTCAACCTTCTGTTAACATTTTCAACCTTCTTTTCAAACATTTTCACCATATACTTTAGAAAAACACACAGTTAACTTAACATAATTGGTATTTCATTTCTTACTATTACCTCAAATTCATTTTATATTCTGATAACAAGAAATCTACCACACAACTACCTTAATTGATTGGTATTTCATTTCCCTTTTTACAAACATTTATATATCTTTTATCATCTCAATTAATTTATACTTAGGGTATTTTATTACTTCCACTACTTATAGAAGAACCTTTTTCTAACTCTCTTTTCAAATATTATATTTTCTTCAATCCAGCAATAAAGAGGGATACAATATCGTTATTCTTTAATATTGGTATTGTTGTGTATTATAGTTTTTGCATTACTGCTATTGTTGTAGCATCTTCTGTTACACAGCTTTGTCTGTCTTTTTGTCAGGGGTCATTTCGTAGAAAAAGAGCTAGAGGAACTCATTAGCATAACTCATTAGCATATGCCACACCCCCTGACATCACCGGAAGTGTGTCACAAGGCCACACCCCCTGACATCACCGGAAGTGTGTCATAAGGCCACACACCCCGCCCCCAACGGTCCCGGCCGCCACCACCGGCCTTGCAGGTCCACCGCCGAGCCCCAGTGGACCTGCAAGGCCGCGGGAGTGCAAGGAAGCCCCGCCAAGGCCCTCCCTGGCCCCAGGCAGGCAGGGGTGGGGAGAGGCAGGGAGGAAGCAACTTACCCTCCCTCTTTTCCTGCCTCCTCCTGGCTGAATGAGGGCCGGAAGTGGGGCGGCCGGAAGCAGGGGGCGGGGCTTCGTCATGTGCCCCGCCCCCATACCTCACCCGGGGGAACTGTGTTCCCCCGCGTTCCCCCCCGAAATGACCTCTGCTTTTTGTGCTTTGCTGTGTCTCCTCTATTGTATTTGTATCCCATCGGCCTGATCCAGCATGGCTTCTCTTATGTTCTTATGTACCCCACCTTTTTGGTTCCCGTTTCCTGTTCCCCGTCTTATGAATCTTCCTCTTTTTGGGGTCCCCACTTCCATTTCAGGTGCAGGAGGAGATCATGCAGGGCCATCACCCTGGAGCAACCTTTCCAGGTAAGATCTAAATGTCTTTCCCAGTGGATGCCCTCCTTGATGGTACCTGGGCTGCTTTTCTACCCCTCCCCCACTCAGTGCTGTGTGGGAAAGGTGCTGCACTCCAGTTTCTCCATTTAAAATATCCCATGTCAGTTCAAAGTATCTGTGTCTTGAGTTATGCCCATGAGCCAAGGGATATAAATCCAAGTAAACATAAACATTATACAGACAATATATTTTCTCCCAGTGCTCAAAGAACAGAAATAGAAAGGACAGAACGCCTTCCAAGTACCCTTTTTCTTTCACAGGTGGTGCCATGAAACCGGTGAGGTATTCTTCGCCATCTCTTTGTGACAAAGGAGTTTATATAAAGCCAGAGCAGGTAAGCGTGGAGCTGTATATCCCACCTCTGGGTGGCTCCCGCCACCTCTCTCTGGCCTGAGAGATTATTCCTCATTCCTTTCACTGCTGTCCTGCTCACTCAAGAGAAGATGAACTTACCTCATGAAGGTTTAAATGCTCCAACATCTAACCATAGTCCTTTTGGACTGCTCTCAGAAGGAGAAGATTTCCTACCTTGGTGTGAGGAAAGAGGGAACTTCAGATCACACCCCTGGGTGCTTCCCCCCACCCCTCCCTAGGCCTGAGAGATTATTCCTCTTTCTTTTCACTGCGGTCCTGCTCACTCAACAGAAAAGGATGGTACCTCATAAAGGTTTGAATGCTTCAGCATATAACCAGAATCCTTATTGATTGACCTTAGAAGGAAAGAACTGCTACATTAGCGTGAGGAGAAAGAGCTTCCCTTTTTTGTCTCTTTTCAGGGTCTGGTGACCTTTGAGGAGGTGTCTGTTCACTTCACTGAGGAGGAGTGGGCTCTGCTGGATCCGGACCAAAGAATCCTTCACAAGGAAGTCATGGAGGACAGTCGTCAGGTTGTGGCCTCTCTGGGTGAGGCTCCCCTGTCCCTTGATTCACAGGTGCCGAAGGGAGAAATGGCTCCTTCTAAGAAGGATGGAAGTAGGGCTCTTCTCATAGGGATTGTCGTAAGAGGAGTAGAGTGGAGTGGAGCAGACAATGGAGAGACTTCTGCATGCCTAGTGGACTCCTCAAGTATTAGTTTGTAAGCAAGCAAGAGAGTTTGTAAACTAAAAAGAACATTCCCCTAAAGGGCCTTTGAGGATTGAACAGACAAATGGCCACGGAAAGCCAAGGGGCAGACAGCCAAAAGGGAGGCTTTTCAACTGGGCCTCCTCATGGGCTATTCTCCGCTCCTTCAGGGAAGGTTGAGATAACCTATCTAGACAGAGGAATCAAATTCATCACTTTTTTTTACAATATTAGGGATTGTTAGTAAACTTTCAGCGTTTTGGGGATCCATCACCAACTTATCCTGTCCTGATAGGATTGTAGTGACTCTCGAAAGGGAGAGGAGCCTTTAGACAGCGGCCCTTTGTCAGAGCCCCGTTAGATGGTGTCAGACTGGGATGTCGGATCTTGTGTGCCTTTGAAGGGGGCTAAGATCCTGGATCCTGGTGGCTCTGTCTCGGCGAAGGTTTTCCTTCACCATGCAGAAGTTTCCTTCTTCTCCACATTGGACCACTGGATCCTTCCAAATCAAAGCAGTCGCGCCCTCCCCTCTCATTGCTTAAATGTTTCAGGAGTTTACAAATTTGGCATTCCTTCTTTTTGGCAGTCAGAATGTTTCTTAGAGTTGGAAATGTGTGGAAGCAGGGCTATTTTTGGGCAGGAACGCACAGGAACGGAGTTCCGGCTGGCTTCAGAGCTGGCCACGCCCACTACAGCCAAAACCTCTGCATGCGTGGCTACAGAGGGAAGGCCTGGAGAGTGACCCCCTGACAACTCCGAGGTGGGCGGGCCAGCCAGTCCAAGGGCCAGCTTGCCCGGGCAAGCCAAGGGAAGCCACGGGGGTGTGGCCTAGCATGCTAATGAGATGAATTGTCAGGGGTGTGGCCTAATATGCTAACGAGTTTCTGCTGTTGGGTGTGGCCTATTGTGCTAATGAGTTCCTGCTGGGCTTTTTCTACAAAAGAAGCCCTGTGTGGAAGTAATTGGTCTGTTTCTTTCCCCCAAAGAAAAACTTCTCAAACCTGATTCCATATCCACGGGAGAAGAAGCAGGAAATCTGCTTTTCCAAGACCCAGAAGAAACAAAGAGATCAGCAGGTATCTGCTTCCTTTTGTGTTGGAAAAGGGTAGGACTTCTTGTTTTATTATTTCCAACGGGAGAACAGAGGGATTTCTCGAGAGGAAACAGCCAGAGAATGTCTATGAAAGTCTTCTCAAATGTGAAAGAGAAGCTAAAACTGGGCCTGTTTGTATTTCAGCTTGGGGAGAAATGTTTACACAGTACTCAGCTTTATTCAGGATGGGTTTATTTATATGCTAATTCAGATACCTCTTAAAGGCAGCTCACAAAAATCAACAATGCCGTAAAACAGTGCACACAGCATAAATCATCAACATTAAAATTAAAAGAATCTGGGGGCATAAAAACAGTATAAATTATCCACTGAGTAGCTGCAAAAATATCTACTGAACAGTTTAAAACCCTGCTCCATGCTGTTTGTCCTGCAAAAGCTGTTCTACAAAGTGTCTGAATACAGAAAGAGATTGGCCAGAGGTCCCTCTAGTAGTCCAGCCTCATGTTTCCTAGAGTGGCCAAATAGAGGCCCTGGAAGGCTCAGAAGCAGAGGAGCAGAGCCACAACTTTTCCCTGGGATTGCCCTTCTGGCAACCGGCCCTCAGGTACCTTCTTGAACATGGAGGTTCCACTGAGTCCCCTGTCCTCTGATGGACTTTACCCTCCAAGGAAGAATCAAAAGCCGATTAATATGTGGCAGGATTTGTCTCCCTTTTAATTTATTTCTGTTCTGTTGTTATACAGAGCTGTTAATGCCGTTCTTTCCCTTGTCGTCTTCTATCTCTATTCCAGAGGTTGATGGTCCTCAGAATAAGTTGAAGGGAGAACTACAACAGTTCGTGTTGGGAAACAAACAGAGAAAAAAGACTGGAACAGAATGGAAGAAGGTAAATGAATCCTCTTCTCCTCAGGCTGCTGAATCCCAGGTCTCTGATAAACAGTGGGGGATCCACACATGGGAGAAGCCATATAAATGCATGGATTGTGGAAAGAGCTTTGATCGGAGGGTCAAGTTTACTGCCCATCGACGCATCCACAGTGGAGCAAAACCATATAAATGTTTCGAGTGTGGAAAGAGCTTTCGTCGGAGTGACAACCTTACTGTTCATCAACGAATTCACTCAGGCGAGAAACCATATAAATGCTTGGACTGTGGAAAGAGTTTTTCTCAGAGTGCTAGCCTTACTGCCCATCGACGTATCCACACAGGGGAGAAACCATATAAATGTTTGGACTGTGGAAAAAGCTTTTCTCAGAGTGGCCATATTATTGCCCATCGATATATACACAATAAGGAGAAACCATATAAATGCTTGGAGTGTGGAAGGAGCTTTACATTTATGGTCCATCAAAGAGTCCACACAGGGAAGACGCATAAATGTCTAGAATGTGGAAAGAGCTTTGCTTAGAATTGCACATTAATGTATACACACTGAGGAGAAACCTCACAACTTAAATAATAAACCCACTAAGTAATTAAAACCAAAGCTGACACAAATGGAGTCCCTTAGGTTCCTGGGTGGGGGAACATGTGTGTGTTATGGGCATAAGAAGGCTTACAGAAAGAGAAAGAAGGATCTATGCTTATTACTCAGTATGCACTATGATATCGGTAAATGCTGTTTTGTTTTTCTTTCCTGGGAATAAGCCCTGTTGAAGAAACTTTAATTTCTGAGGAGACCCATTTAGGATAGCTTTCTTTGTCATATTTTGCTAACAGGAAACTCAGTAGAATCCAACATGTCTTTCAATCCTG
>NW_015169824.1:45442-51756 GCF_001447785.1 Gekko japonicus | reverse complement strand
TCTTCCACTAACTCCAGTCTCCCCCATACCCCTCTGTGATCCTTCCTGGACCTTCACTTGTCTACCTTTTCCTTCCACCAGTGAGACTCTCCAGGTCCCTTTCAGCCACCTGTAGTCATGCTCTGATTTCCCCATGGGTTAAGAAGCCGCTTATTGATTCATTTAGAGCAGGGGTGTCGAACTCATTTGTTATGAGGGCCGGATCTGACATAAATGAGACCTTGTTGGGCCAGGCCATGTGTGTGTCATAAAATGTAATGCCAGGTAGCGGAGATAGAAACTTTATAAAGGACACGAACACAAAGGGTTTTTTTTAACTTAAAATAAAAACATGCTTAAAACATTAGCACTTGCAATATTGTGTTTATTTAACAGTGTGATAAATGACACCTCTTGCTCTGAATTATTGCATCAAAACGTCTGTGCTGTTGCAATCTTGAGTATGCTGTTCAGGTGTGTATCTGTAAGCTGCAAACCTACGTTGACACAGCAGCAGCAGAACTGGAAGAAGAAGCAGAAGACAGCCAGTTCCACCGTGGGCCTGATGGAAGCGCTCCGGGGGCCTGATCCGGCCCCCGGGCGGCATATTTGACACCCCTGATTTAGAGAATTTATGTCCCACCTATTCAGAGGCCTGGTCAAAGCAGCTTGCCACCAAACTAAACTGGCAAGTATAAGCAAGGCAGGAGACAAAAACTACATAAAGCAAACATTGAGCAGCCTAAAGAATACCCATAAACAGTCCTTGGGCCAACATCAGATGTTAAATGGAGCCCCTTAGTTAAAAGCCTGGGTGAAAAGAAACCTCTTTCTCAAAGGCACCAGGAGGCCAAGAGAGAAAAAAGAGAGGGGTGGCCTGTTAGTCTGGAGTATGTTATGCCAACTTCTCCAGGAAATTCCTGGAGACCCAATCCAAGTTATCTACCAAGGAAGTTGGGTGGTTGTGGCTGTGCGTAAGTTCTATACCAGTCTATACAGAGGTCAGATGGCCAATGAGACGCTCGCTATATCCCAGGAAGTGAGACAACACGCTAGGATTAAGAATAAATGTTGTCTTTACTAAAGGTTTCT
Source organism: Gekko japonicus (assembly GCF_001447785.1). Classification (NCBI taxonomy): domain Eukaryota; kingdom Metazoa; phylum Chordata; class Lepidosauria; order Squamata; family Gekkonidae; genus Gekko; species Gekko japonicus. Next base: position 50,685 of record NW_015169824.1, on the reverse strand, counting down.
GCAGTCATACAAAATCAGAATCACACACACAGTTATACAAGCTCCTTAGTTACAATAGTACATCAGAACAATTACAGCATAGAAAATAACAAAAGCATCAAAATGGGGATGACACAATGGGGCACGGCTATACTCATCTGAGGTCCAGCTGAGGAAGAACTCTCCTCCTTGGAACGCTGGGCAGCCGAAATGCAGCAGCTTGTGAACTCCAAGGCACACAGGTAGGACCAGCCAAACCACGTGTGAGCTCTCTGGGTCGCGACTCCCGGAGAACTTAAGTAGTAGAGTCACTTGTAGCACCTTAGTGCACTGCTATGGGGAAGGTGGGTTAACCAGAGAGACAAAGGAGAGTTTCTCCTTAAATAAACTCTTTTTGGGGCATGTGCTATCCAGCCATAAACTATCAAATCCGTCCCCTAAACTATCACTACTGGATGAGGGGGGCTTGACGAGGGGATGACGCTCTACTAAGGGGTGGTGGCAATATGCAGATCCTATCCCTACATCAAAGGTGCCTTTTGGTGAGGTGTGAATCTTCCGTTCCCATGGACACCTCTTGACTTGCAGATCTGGTGCCTGCTCCAAGGCCATAAATGCTATTGTCTTCAGATCTCCAAACCAGATTAGGTGCAGAGGGTTACGTGATTCCTGGCATTCCGGTGATGTCGGGGTTCGCTGGGGGATTTTCCATAACTCTCCAAGTGGGTGCAATGGCGCGGTGTCTCCTCTATCCCGATGCAGGACGGGATATCTTCTCCAGGGAAGCACATGGTCCGTATGTGCTACGGCAGCCCCAGGCCAGCCTATCTCTAGGCAAGCATGAGATACAGAACAAAGCAACACAACCAAACAGCAGTCCCTGAATACACATTGCATAGACACACATAGACAGCATCACCACTATACAGAAATACAAACATAAGTTCATATAGTTACAAGTAGTTAAACTAGAGCGAGACTTTGGGTGCAAACGTCTAAACATGGAGAGAAGTGGTTTGGCAGAGGTTTCCCTCTTTCTTCCCACAGTGGACACACACTGGTTTTTTCCTCTTTGCTGCTCCCTCCCCCAAGAGAAGACTGGAAGAAAATTACTCACACTCTGTTTATTCCAGGGGAAAGCAGGTTGGTGTCCTCCACACCAGCAGCGGGACTATGGCTCTGTGATAGATCACCCACATTTACATTTGGGCAATCCAGCTGTTGTGCTGCAGCTGCTGTGATGGAGGACAGATTTCCACAGTGTCCAGGACTGCTTTCAATAGATGCCTGGGAAGTGGTATCAACCCCAGGAGATTCTGAGCCAATCCAGAAGGTCTGGCAATCCTACACAGAACTTCACACCAAAGGCTTTCAACAGCTGATCACGTCTTGTTTGACAGCTGCAATCCCCCTGTGAGCTGAATATCTTGTCTGTTTCTCTGTCCAAGTCTTCAGCTGAGGTCTTTCCTTCAATTGGAGATGCCAAGCAGCTGCTCTGCTATTGAGCCGTGGACCCATTTCTGCGAGAGAGAGGGAAATGTAGGACTGCCATCAGGCTATCTGATATCTTCTGAGCAAGTGGCGACAATCCGATTGCACTGCCAATTGCACCATGATGTACTTGAAAAGTCCCCTGACCAACAGGGTTGAACTGTTTGCAAACAGCTAAGTGACAGCGAATTGGCTCCATGTTCTCAGTCGGTGAACTGAACTGGCCAGTATTCAGGCCTCACTATCATACAGGTGAAGCTTTTCTGACGCAGCAGTGCATGATGTCACCCTATAAACACAACCCTCACACAGCATAATATAAAAAGACCCCTGCGGGATGAGACCATCTAGTCCAACATTCTATCTTACACAGACAGTGGCCAACCAGTTCCTCTGGAGGGCCAACAACAGGGCCTTACCCTAATTTTGCCCTTTGGCTCTGGGGTTTAGATGATTAGTGCCTCTGAATGCAGTGGCTCCCCTGTCACCAGGGGTAGCAGCCACAGATAGACGTATCCTCCATAAATCTGTCTAATCCCGTTTTAAAACTGCTTATTCCTGTGACCATCACTACATCCTCTGGCAGCAAATTCCGCATTTTAATCATTCTCTGTGTAAAGTATTATTTCCTTTTTCCATCCTGAACCTACTGCCCATCAGTTTCATTGGATGCCCTTGAGTTCTCGTTTTGGGAGAGGGAGAAGAGGTTCTCTTGGTCAACTCTCTCCAGCCTGTGTAAAGTAGTATTTACCTTTTTCTATCCTCAACCTACTGCCCATTAGTTTCATTGGATACCCTTGAGTTCTCATGTTTTTGGAGTTCTCTTGGTCAGCTCTCTCCACCCAATGCATAATTTTATAACCCTCTATCATGCCCCCCCCCCAAATGTCATCTAAACTGAAAAGTCCCAGACTCTTCAGGCTCTCCTCAAAGGGAAGGTGCTCCAACCCCCTCCTCATCTTGGTTGCCCTCCTCTGTACTGTCCCCAGCCCGACTCCCTCCACTGCGTATCTGGTGAAGATAACACCTCCTCATCGAGACAAAGTCTTCTCTCGGAAGGGAGAAGCAAAGCCGATGCACAGAACTCAAGTCAGTGAGCCCAGCCAGAAACTTCTCCATAGCCTCAAGGCAATTCTATGGCACAGCACGTACAGACCGCCAACTCAATCCTTAGAGGTAGGGTCGCCAATTCTGGGTTAAGAAACTGTGTGGACTCCAATTCCCAGGTGCAACAAGTCTTAAAGATACAGAGCAGCTTTACCAAGCTACAGATAACGCTGACTGGGGCCAGCATAGAAACCCGTGGAGATTTGGGGGCTGGGAGAGACCTCAAGGGTGTCTAATACTAGAGAGTCCGAGCCACTTTCTCCAGGAGCTCTGTGGCCTGGAGATTACGTGTAATTTCAGGATATCTCGAAGCTCTGCCTGGAGGCTGGCAACCCTCAAATAAACAGGAGAGGCCATGTGGGTGGAAACCTCCCTTCCCTTTCCCACAGTCTCCCGTTGCTCCTCAGGGATGTACTAAAAGGATTTCCAGTGGGTCTTCCAGAGTCTCCCATTGTTTCCAATGGGCAATCCTGTCCTTCCTTTTAGTGCATCCCCTCCTCAGTCCTCACCTTGGAGGGAGGCTTGCAGGTGCAGGTGCTCTCAAAGTGTTAAAGTGAAAAATGTCACAATTCCTAGAGGGGCCTCAGAGGAGGAAGGCCACGTGACTAGCAACAGCCGCGCCCCCTTCAGCCTCTACCGGCGGAAAAATCCCCCCAAAGTGGCTCGGCGACGTCATCAGCGTGGTCGCCCGGAAGGGGGAGGGGAGGCAGGCCGGGGAAGTCGGTGCAGGATTTTTAGAGGCAAATAGAGAAGTCCTAAAGTCATCCTCCGCTTGCAAGATTTCCCTTTGGACTCTGGAGAGCCCCCCCCCCCCCGGCAACTGCTGTGGGTCTCTCGGGGGTTCTCCTGCAGACCCACCCGGCTGCCCTCTGCACATGGGCAGAGTTGCCTCTCCACTAGCGGTCCCAGCTCCGGTCCTTGACTCCCTGGAGGGATCTGGCAGAGGAGGAGGACAATCCCGGGGTCCCGGGGAAGGCTCTTTGGAGCGGGAGTGAGAATGAGGGGAGAGCCGGACTCAGCTGCCCCTGGAGCAGGAAAAGACCCCGATGCCGCGAGGGCCGGGAGCAGAAGGGAGCTGTGGGGAGGATCTGGGCAGAAGAGCCTGGGGGACAGCGCCCTCCCTCCAGATGTGCAGCGCCAGCTGTTCAGGCAGTTCGGCTACCAGGAGGCGGAGGGGCCCCGGGAGGTCTGCGGCCGACTCCACCGTCTTTGCCGCCAGTGGCTGAAGCCGGAGAGGCGCAGCAAGAAGGAGATGCTGGACCTGGTGATCCTGGAGCAGTTCCTGGCCGTCCTGCCCCCGGAGATGGAGAGCTGGGTCCGGGAATGTGGGCCGGAGACCAGTTCGCAGGCGGTGGCCCTGGCAGAAGGCTTCCTCCTCAGCCAGGCAGAGGAGAAGGATCAGAACCTGCAGGTGAGAGAGGGCACAGGGTATGGCCAAGGTAGATGTGTCCTTGAAATACATGTGCATCTTGTCTCACTAACATTTTAGATTTTTTTGTGGGGGTGGCCCTGGCAGAAGGCTTCCTTCTCAGCCAGGCAGAGGACAGGAACCAGGACCAGCAGGTGAGGGGGGGGGCCCACAGGATATGGCCAAGGATATACCCTCAAAATACATGTGGATCTTGTCTCACTAACGTTTTAGGTTTCTTTGTGGGTGTGGACAAGGGTGACCCAGTTGGTGTTGTTTACCTCGACTTCCAGAAAGCTTTTGATAAAGTTTCTCATCAGAGTTTCCTAAGTAAACACACCAGTCGTGGGATAAGAAGACAAATCCTCTTTTGGATTAAAAACTGGTTAAGAGGGAACTGATTGAGTATAATTGGGTAGTTTTCACTGTGGAAGGTGGTAGGCAGTGGGCTACCACTGGACTTGGTGCCTGGCTTTTTTAATTAATTATTTGGAGTTGGGAGTAAGCAGTGAGGTGGCCAAGGTTGCAGCTGACACAAAGTTGTTCAGGGCGGTGAGAACCAGGGAGGACTGTGACGTCCTCCAGAGGGATCCGGCCAGACTGGGCGAGTGGACATCAACGTGGCAAATGAAGTTCAACGAGGGCAAAGTAGTGCATGTTAGAGCCAAAAATCATAACTATATTATAGGTGGATGGGGTCGGAACTGGCAGTAACTGACTAGGAGATACCTCTTTGAGTCGTTGTAGGTAGCTCAGTGAAGATGTCAGTTCAGTGTTTAACTGCAGTTAAAAAAAAAAAAGCAAGCACTGTGCTGGGGATTATTAAAAAGGGTACTGAAAACAAACCAGCCAGTATCATAATGCCCCTGTATAAATCTATGGTGCAGTGTCATTAAGAGTGCCACGTACAGTTCTGGTCACCGCATCTCAGAAAAGGTACGATAACATTGGAAAAGGTGCAGAAAAGGGCAACTAAAATGATAAAGGGGATGAAACTCCTTCCCTGTAAAGAGAGGCTAAAGACGTTAGGGCCCTATAGCTTGGAGGAATGACAAGTAAGGGGTGACATGGCAGTGTTCCCTCTAAGCTGAGTTAGTGTGAGCTAGCTCACAGTTTTTTAGCCTCCAGCTCACAGATTTTGGTCTTAGCTCAGGAAGGATGGCTCCAGAACAAACTAATTTATGTAGTAGCCAAATCACTTGCTCACAATTTTAATGCCAGCAGCTCACAAAGTAGAATTTCTGCTCACAAGACTCCA
>NW_015169824.1:0-45349 GCF_001447785.1 Gekko japonicus | reverse complement strand
ATACAAGAACTTGTGGGCCCTCAATGAAACTAATGAGCAGTAGGCTTAGAACAGATAAAAGGAAGTACGTTTTCACCAAAGAGTAAACAATATATGGGATTCACTACCGCGGGAAGTGGTGGGGGCTACAAGCATAGACAGCTTCAAGAGGGGATTGGATAAACATGGAGAAGAGGTCCATTGGTGGCTGTCTCTGGGGCTGTGATGCTCAGTATTCTTGGTGCTTGGGGGACAACAGTGGGAGGGCTTCTGGAGTTCTGGCTCCGCTGATGGACCACCTGATGGCACCTGGGTTTTGGCCAGTGTGTGACACAGAATGTTGGACTGGATGGGCCATTGGCCTGATCCAACGTGGCTTCTCTTATTTTCTTATGTACCCTAACTTTTTGGAAGCTCTCTCCCCAGCCTGTTTCCTCTTCCTTGTCTCATCGGTCTCCTCTTTCTGGGATCCCAATTCTGTTTCAGGTACAGGAGGAAATCATGCAGGAGCGTTACCCTGGAGCAACCTTTCCAGGTAATGTCTAAAGGGGTGTCTTTTCCAGTGGGTGTTCTCCTTGAGTGTAGGTGGGCTGCTTTTATGCCCCCCTCCTGTGCTGTGTGGGAAAGAGGGAGGAGGAGGAGGAGATTGGATTTATACCCCGCCCTTCACTACCCAAAGGTGTGGCAGAGCTGCTTACAAACTCCTTTCCCTTCCCCTCCCCTCCCCACAACAGACACCCTGTGAGCAGTGTTCCCTCTAATCTGAGTTAGTGTGAGCTAGCTCACAGTTTTTTAGCCTCCAGCTCACACATTTTTGTCTCAGCTCAGGAAGGATGGCCTCCAGAGCAAACTGATTTATGCAGTAGCCAAATCGTTTGCTCTTAACTTTAACACCAGTAGCTCACAAAGTAGAATTTTTGCTCACAAGATTTCACAGCTTAGAGGGAACATTGCCTGTGAGGTAGGTGGGGCTGAGAGAGCTCTTGACATAAACTGCTCTTTTTCAAGGACAGCTCTTATCAGAACTACGATTTGCCCAAGGTCATCCAGCCAGGTGCAAGTGGAGGAGTGGGGAATCAAACCCTGTTCTCCCAGATTAGAGTCCGCACACTTAGCCACTACACCAAACTGGCTCTCCAAAGGTGCTCCATTCCATCTTCTCCTTTTCAAATATTCCCTGTCAGTCCAAAAGTATCCATGTATGAACCAGCAATTTAAGTTATGTCCATGAGCCATTATACAGAGAATATATTTTCCCCCAATGCTCAAGGAACAGAAATGGAAAGAATGCCTTCCAAGTACCCTTTTTCCTTCACAGGTGGTGCCATGAAACCGGTGAGGTATTCTTTGCCATCTCTTTGTGACAAAGCTGCTTCCGTGAAGCCAGAGCAGGTAAGGGTGGAACTTCAGATCACACCCCTGGGTGCCTCCCCCCACCTCTCCCCCTAGGCCTGAGAGATTATTCCTCTTCCTTTTCACTGCGGTCCTGCTCACTCAACAGAAAAGGATGGTACCTCATAAAGGTTTGAATGCTTCAGCATATAACCAGAATCCTTATTGATTGACCTTAGAAGGAAAGAACTGCTACATTAGCGTGAGGAGAAAGAGCTTCCTTTTTTGTGTCTTTTCAGGGTCTGGTGACCTTTGAGGAGGTGTCTGTTGATTTCTTGGAGGAGGAGTGGGCTCTGCTTGATCTGGACCAAAGAATCCTTCACAAGGAAGTCATGGAGGAGAATTGTCAGGTTGTGGCCTCTCTGGGTAAGGCTCCCCTGTCCCTTTGATTCACAGGTGCTGAAGGCAGAAATGGCTCCTTCTAAGAAGGACGGTAGTAGGGCTCTTCTCATAGGGAAGCATGGTAAGCAGTGGGGTACCGCAGGGATCAGTACTTGGTCCACTGCTTTTTAACTTGTTCATTAATGATTTGGAGATGGGAGTAAGCAGTGAAGTGGCTAAATTTGCGGATGATACAAAGTTGTTCAGGGTGGTGAAAACCAGTGAGGATTGTGAGGCACTCCAAGGGGATCTGTCAAGGATGGGCGAGTGGGCGTCAACATGGCAAATGGGGTTCAATGTGGCCAAGTGCAAGGTGATGCACATTGGAGCCAAAAATCCTAAATATAAATACACATTGATGGGGTCTGAACTGGCAGAGACTGAGCAAGAGAGAGATCTTGGAGTTGTAGTGGATAACTCACTGAAAATGTCGAGACAGTGTGTGACTGCAATAAAGAAGGCCAATGCTATGCTGGGGATTATTAGGAAGGGTATTGAAAACAGATCAGCCAATATAATAATGCCCCTATATAAATCAATGGTGAGACCTCATTTGGAATACTGTGTGCAGTTCTGGTCACCACACCTTAAAAAGGATATTATAGCTTTGGAAAAAGTGCAGAAAAGGGCAACTCGAATGATAAAAGGGTTGGAACACTTTCCCTATGAGGAAAGGTTAAAGCGCTTAGGGCTCTTTAGCTTGGAGAAAAGACGACTGAGGGGTGACATGATCGAGGTTTATAAGATTATGCATGGGAAAGAGCAGGTAAAGAAAGAGGTACTTTTCTCCCTTTCTCACAATACAAGAACTCGTGGGCACTCCATGAAACTGCAGAGCGGTCGGGTTAGAACGGATAAAAGGAAGTACTTCTTCACCCAAAGAGTGATTAACACATGGAATTCACTGCCACAGGAAGTGGTGGGTGCTACAAGCATGGACGGCTTCAAAAGGGAATTAGATAAGCATATGGAGCAGAGGTCCATCAGTGGCTATTAGCCACAAGGTATAGCTAGGGGCTCTGGGGCAAGTGATGCTCTGTCTTCTTGGTGCTTGGGGGGGGGGTCAACAGTGGGAGGGCTTCTAATGTCCTGGCCCCACTGCTGGACCTCCTGATGGCACTGGTATTTCTGGCCACTGTGTGACACAGAGTGTTGGACTGGATGGGCCTTTGGCCTGATCCAACATTGGCGTCTCTTATGTTCTTATGTTCTTATGGACCATCGTTAGGGGAGTGGAGTGGATCAGGTCCACACACAGGTAAGGGGGAAGAATCTGCATGAGTAGTGGACTTCCGAAATATTAGTTCGTAAGCAAATAGGAGAGTTTGTAAGGTTAAAAAAAAAATCCTCTAAAGGGCCATTGAGGATTGTACAGATGAATGGCCATGGAAAGGCAAGGGGCAGACAGCCAAAACGGAGGGTTTTTTACTTGGTCTCATCATGGGCTATTCTGAGCTCTTTCAGGGAATGAAGAAGAAGAAAAGAGATTGGATTTATACCTCGCCCTTCAATTGGAGTCTCAGAGCGGTTTACAATCTCCTTTCCCTTCCTGTCCCCACAACAGACACCCTGTGAGGTCGATGGGGCTGAGAGAGCTCTTGAGAGAACTGCTCTCAAGAGAACTTGTGAGGGACCCAAGGTCAGATAAAAAAAATAACCTACATAGACCAAGAAATCAAATCAAAAAAGCTAGTTGCAGATACTTTATCTGTTTAGAATGTGATAGTGACTCCTGACTTCTGCAAAGTATAAACATTCCCAGAAGGCAAAAGTCATGTGAGGCAAATTTGTGTACAGGGTTATCAGTACCTAAAGGCCTCAGCACTTAGCAGAGTCCTGAAGCCTCCTGGAAACAGAACCTCAGATTAAACTATAGAGCAGTGGTGGCGAACCTATGGCACAGGTGCCAGAGGTGGCCCTCAGAGGTGGCCCTCCCTGTGGGCACGCGTGCCATCACCCCAGCGAGGCCCAGACCATCATTAAAGTGTCGAATTCTCTGCCAAATAATTTTAAGTAAATGAAAGTATTTGGGATTCCTTTCCTTACTTTGTTTGGATCATCTTAAGTTAATGTATGAGTTGTTTTTTCTAAAGTAAAACCTCAGTATTCAGGTTAAATTGCCGTGTTGGCACTTTGCGATAAATAAGTGGGTTTTGGGTCGCAGTTTGGGCACTTGGTCTCTAAAAGGTTCGCCATCACTGCTATAGCGCATACTTGCTATAGAAATCAAAGTACCATGAGTGTACCAGAGGTTTAGCAGAGGCCTGAGGCGCAATCCAGCCCTAGCTTCCTTGATTCTCTGAGACAACCTAGTTTAATCCAGCTTTCCTTGACTTTTCTGACCCCAAAGACAAAGGTCTGACTTTCTTGTATATGTCAAATGTATGCCAAATGCTCATCAGAGACTTGGCTAACAAATTAGTTTCTATGGGTGAAAAGGGGTACTAAATGTCTGAATTCAGTTTTGTTCCTGGTTGTGCTGGCCAACTACCCTCAGTTATGGGTTTTGACCGAGCAACCAAGGATATCCTTTATAGAACTTTAAGTGCACTATTTATGTATTGGGGTTGTGTTGAAATATTCGATGCTGAATATTGAAATGCTACAAAAATGTTTTCTGACTTACGAGTGTGTAATGGTCCCTCTAAAGCAAGTCTTACTATCTTACAGAGAGTGATTACAATGTGGAATTCTCTGCCAGAGGATGTAGTGATGGCCACAGGTAGAAAAAACTTTAAAAGGGGATTAAATAGATTCATGAATGATAAGTCTACCAGTGGCTACTAGCCATGGTGATGGAGGGGAACCTCCACGTTCAAAGGCACGAAACCTCTGAATCCCAGGGCCAGGAGCAATGCTCCCTCTAAGCTGTGGAGTCTTGTGAGCAAAAATTCTACTTTGTGAGCTACTGGCATTAAAGTTGTGAGTGAACGATTTGGCTGCTGCATAAATTAGTTTGGAGCCATCCTTCCTGAGCTAAGACAAAAATGTGTGAGCTGGAGGCTAAAAAACTGTGAGCTAGCTCACACTCACTCAGCTTAGAGGGAACACTGGCCAGGAGGCAACGGGGGAAGGCCTCAGCCTTGATGCCCTGTTGCTGGCCGTCCAGAGGAACTGGTTGGCCACTGTGTGAGACAGGCTGCTGGACTAGATGGACTATTGGTTTGATTCAGCACTGGTCTTTTTATATTCCGGTGTGTAAGGGTGACAACATGCACTGCTGTGTTGGAACAGCTTCCCCTGTATGGTAGTGAAGTCTGAATACTAGCCAATTCGGCTCACCTTCTGTTCACCAGCTGAGAACATGGAGCCAGTTTGCTGTCACTTCACTGTTTGCAAACAGTTCAACCCCCTTGGGCAGGGGGACTTTTCAAGAGCAGTGTGGTACAACTGGAAGTCTAATGGAATTGTCATCACTCGTTCAACTTATATCAGAGAGCCTGATGGCAGTCCTACATTTCCCCCTCTCTCACAGAAATGGGTCCATGGCTCAGTGGTAGAGCAGCTGCTTGGCAACCAGAAGGTCCCAGGTTCCATCCTCAGCATCTGCTATTTAAGGAAATTGCAATTGCTAGCAACGTAGAGAACGCCTGAGCTTTGGCTTTTGACTTTGGAACTTGAGATTTGTGCCGTCTAATGCCAGCCCCAAAAGGGTTAGACAGTTGAGCTAGTTCCTTTATTTTCTTGCTGCATGATTTTAGAGAATTGAGTTGGCTATAGAATAAACCTTTATATCCTTTGAACTTGAAATAAACCTTATAAATTTATTTTTAAAAATAAACAATGGTCTGGCTACTTGTAAATGACTGCCCTGGGGGACCCACGGGGTTCAGGCTTGGACTCCTTGACACCTTAACTGAGGGGACAATTGTATGGCAGAAGACAGATCCTCAGGTACTTTAAAGGTACTTAAAGGTGATACCCCAGCACCAAGAAAGATGTCCTCGTTGGTCCATCTAGAGGAATTATAACTCTTCTTTCTGTGTTATACCTCTGAGGATGCCGGTCACAGCTGCTGGTGAACCGTCAGGTCCTACAATGCCAAGACCATGGCCATACAGCCCAGAAAATCTAGAACAACTAATGTAACTCTTCTGCAGTGTTCCCTCTAAGCTGAGTTAGTGTGAGCTAACTCACAGTTTTTTAGTTTCGAGCTCACACATTTTTGTCTCAGCTTGGGAAGGAGGGCTCCAGAGCAAACTAACTTATGCAGTGACCAAATTGCTGGCTCACAACTTTAATGCCAGCAGCTCACAAAGTAGAATTTTTGGTCACAAGACTCCACTGCTTAGAGGGGGCTGGACCTGGGATGTGATCAGTCCAGGGCAGGTGATGTGTTGGGGGGCAGCTGGTTTTTCCTTTATTTATTGTTTCTGTTGATTCTCCATGACTATCCTGCTCCTCTTTTAAGGAGTGGAAGCAGCATTTGTCAGGTTATTCCATTTACCTGCATAATGACCTTGTGATGTGGGAAAACGCTGGGAAAGAGTGATTGGCCCAAGACCACTCCAGTGCGCACTGTACAAGTGGGGAGCTCACCTTGTATCTTCATAGTTCATGAGGAGAACCCTCCTCCACCCTGTCTGTCCAGGAAAAGATGTTCTGTAATCTGTTTGAATCCAGGAGGGGATTGGCCAGCAGTCCCTCTAGTCCGGCCTCTCGTTTTCCAGAGTGGCCCAGTGGAGTCCCTGGAAGGTTCAGAAGAAGAGCCAAATCGTCCCCCTGCTTTTAACCACCCTTCAGAGAGGTATCTTCTCTTATCATGGTGGTTATACTGAGTCCCCTGGTCTCTGCTGGAACTACCCTCCAAGGAAGAATCAAAAACAAATTAATATGTGGCAAGATTTGTCTCCCTTTTCAGTGATTCCTGTTCCGTTGTAATCAAGAACAGTTAATGCATTTCTTTCCTTGATAGTCTTCTCTCTTTATTGCAGAGGCTGATAGTCCCCAGAATAAGTCCAAAGGAGAACTGCAATACTTCCTGTTGGAAGAAAAACAGCAGAGAAGAAACACTGAAATAAGATGGAAATGGGAAAATGAATCCTCCTCTTCTCAGGGTACTGAATCCCAAGTGTTTAATACATACAGAATCCACACAGCGGAGAAAGCATATAAATACTTGGACTGTGGAAAAAGCTTTTCTCAGAGTGCCCATATTACTGCCCATGGACGTATCCACACAGGGGAGAAACCATATAAATGCTTGGAGTGTGGAAAGAGCTTTGCTCGTAATGACAAGCTTACTGCTCATCAGCGAATCCACACAGGAGAGAAACCATATAAATGCTTGGACTGTGGAAAGAGCTTTGCTCAGAATGACAAGCTTACTGTTCATAGAAGAATCCACACTGGAGAGAAACCATATAAATGCTGCGAGTGTGGAAAAAGCTTTGCTTGGAGTGTAAAACTTACTGCTCATCGACAAATCCATACAAATGATAAAAAATATAAATGCTTGGATTGTGGAAAGGGCTTTTCTCGGAGCGACACACTTACTGCTCATCGACGAATCCATACAGGAGAGAAACCATGTAAATGCTTGGAGTGTGGGAAGAGCTTTGCTCGGAGTGAATCACTTACTACTCATCAACGAATCCATACAGGGGAGAAACCATATGAATGCTTGGAGTGTGGAAAGAGCTTTGCTTGGAAGACAAACCTTAATGTCCATAAACGTATCCACACAGGGGAGAAACCATATAAATGCTTGGAGTGTGGAAAGAGCTTTGCTTGGAAGACAAACCTTAATGTCCATAAACGTATCCACACAGGGGAGAAACCATATAAATGCTTGGAGTGTGGAAAGAATTTTGCTTCAAAGGGTGCCCTAACTGGCCATCAACGTATCCACATTGGAGAGAAACCATATACATGCTTGGAGTGTGGAAAGAACTTTGCTCGGAGCGAAATGCTTACTACTCATCGACGAATCCATACAGGAGAGAAACCATATACATGCTTGGTTTGTGGAAAGAGTTTTGCTTGGAAGACAAACCTTACTGACCATCAACGAATCCACACAGGGGAGAAACCATATAAATGCTTGGAATGTGGAAAGAATTTTGCTTCAAAGGGAGCCCTTACTGGCCATCAACGTATCCACATTGGAGAGAAACCATATACATGCTTGGAGTGTGGAAAGAACTTTGCTAGGAGCGAAACACTTACTACTCATCGACGAATCCATACAGGAGAGAAACCATACAAATGCTTGGAGTGTGGAAAGAATTTTGCTTGGAGGGGAGACCTTAAAGACCATCAACGAATCCACACAGGGGAGAAACCATATAAATGCGTGGATTGTGGAAAGGGCTTTTCTCAGAATCGCAACCTTGCTACTCATCGACGTATACACACTGGGGAGAAACCATATAAATGTTTGGAGTGTGGAAAGTGCTTTGCTCAGAAGACACATCTTGTGAAACATCAAAGAATCCACACAGTAGAAACTGAATAAATGCTTTTGGGCACTGAAAAAGCTTTGCTAAGTCATATGTTTAATACTCATTGATGAATCCACACAGGGGAAACATATGAATGAGTGGTTTGTGCAATGTGCTTTACAGAATTCAACCCTTAATTTCCATCAGAGTGCACCCACGGGGGAGAAATAAATGCTCTGAGTTTTGAAAGAGTTGCAGTTGCCCATGAAAGATTTCATATAGGGATTTTATACAACCATATAAATGCTGTGAGTGTGAAAAGAGCTTCATAACCTACTAGAAACCACACGAGAGAAACCGTACAATTGCTTGGAATGTGTAATGGTTTCAGTTGGAATTATTCCATGGTTTTGCGTAACACAATCCACAGTGGGGGGAAAGTGCTTCCAGTGTGCAAGAGCTTCAGCCACAAGCCTAACCTTGCAAGGCATCATGAGGTCCATGCAGGGGAACAACTTTGCTCCCTCTCAAAAAAACCAGAAGAAGGGGAAGCCATAGAAATGTTCACTGAGAGGCTGGAGTTTTTGTGCTAAATCAGGCTAGAACCAGAAGGCCTGGCCCAGATTAGCTGCACAGTACTCCTCTGCTCTTTGCAATGGAAGCCAAAGTTTACTCATGTGAAACCAGAAGAGTGCAAACAACCTAGACAAGGAGGGTGAAAAATATCCCCTCTGAAGAAGCACAAGGGGTATAACTACTTCCTTGGCCTATGACAGCCAGCGTGGAGGAGTGGTCAGAATGTCAGATCTGGGTAAAGGAGATTCAAGTTCGAATCCCCCCTCTGCTACAGAAGACTGTTGCCTGACATTGGTCCAGGCACACAGTCTCAGTCCGACGTACTTTGCAGGGTTGTTGGGAGTCTAAATGGAGGGGAGGAGAACAGTTTAAGCTGTGTTGTGCGGACTCTAATCTGGGAGAACCAGGTTTGATTCCCCACTCCTCCACTTGCACCTGCTGGATGACCTTGGGCAAGCCGTAGTTCTGGCACAGCTGTTCTTGAAAAAGAGCAGTTTCTGTCTGAGCTCTCTCAGCCCCACCCACCTCACAGGGTGTCTGTTGTGGGGAGGGGAAGGGAAAGGAGTTTGTAAGCCGCTCTGACACTCCTTTGATTAGTGAAGGGCAGGGTATAAATCCTTCCTCCTCCTCCTCCTCTTCTTCAGCAGTTGGAGCCAATATAGTTTAGTGGCCAGAATGTCTGTCTAGGATAAGGGTGGCCAAACCTGCTTATCATAAAAGCCACACAGAATAAATGTCAGATGTTTGAGAGCCGCAAGATATGAACAAATATTACAGACGTGTTTTTATTGAAAAAATATGCATATTTGCTTTTTGTTAAAATTAAATTAGACTGTGTGAAAGAGTCACATGCGGCTCCCAAGCTGCAGTTTGGCCACCCCTGGTCTAGGAGATCTGGTTTCCAATCCTGATTTTTCCACTGAATGTTGCCGTCTTACCTTGGGCCAGACACATTTTCAGCCTGACCTCCCTCATGGGGTCGTTGTGAGGGAAAATGGATTAGAAAAGAATGTAAGCCCCTTTGGGGACAAAGGCAGTGCTCGACATTTGTTATCAATCTAGTTTTGCGGGCCGGGCATTTCTTGGAGAGCCGTTGCAGCTGGCAGCGCAACCTGGGAGGAGCGGCCTTTCCAAAGCCTAGGGCCCTCTGTTCCTGCCCCGCTGTGGATGGCGATGTGCACTCCAGAAGGGTGTCTTCCGGTTGAACCCAAAAGGGAGGCTTCTTGGTCCGCTTTGCTGGGAGGGGAGAGTCAGATGCGACAGTGGGGCATTTCGGGGGGGGGGGAGCCTGTTCTCTGCAGCATTTAATTAACTTCCCCCTCAGAAATTTAAAGGAGCTGCGGTGGCTCAAGTGGTTAAGACGCTGAACTGCAGGTTGTGGAAGCTCGGTAGTTCAGCGGTTCGAGACCCAAGTGTGCCGCATGATGGCGTGAGCTCCCGTCTCTAGTTCCAGCTCCTGCCAACCTAGCAGTTCGAAAGCAAGAAATTGCAAGTAGATAAATAGGTACCACTTTGGTGGGAAGGTAACAGCGTTCCGTGCGCCTTGGGGTTTAGTCATGCCAGCCACATGACCACAGAAACGTCTTCGGACCGCGCTGGCTCTTCAGCTTTGGAACGGAGATGAGCACCGCAACCCTAGAGTCGGATTCGACCGGCTTTCGAGCAAGGGAACCTTTACCTTTACAGAAATTTAAATGCTCCCCTCATGAAAAAAACCTCCTGGCTACGGGCCTGGTTTTGCCCCCAGTTGTGAGGAAAGGATGGTCTCCGAGGCTCGTGGTTCATCAGTTATCGCTTCAGCTCTTCTGACAGGAGGCAGAGCTAAGGTTGTTGACCGAGAATTTGGAAATTCCTGGAGATTTCAGGATAGAACCTAGGGAGGGCAGGGTTGTGAAGGAGACATCGGGTCCACTCTCTACAGAGGCTTTTTTGTCCAGGGGAACTGATCCCATTAGCCTGGAGAAAAGTTATTCCAGGAGCTCCCCAGACCCCCACCAAAAGGATGGCAACCCTAGGCAGAGCTCATTCAGTATCCAGTTTGGTGTAGTGGTTAAGTGCACAGACTCTAATCTGGGAGAACCGGGTTTGATTCCCCACTCCTCCACTTGCACCTGGCTGGATGACCTTGGGCAAGCCGTAGTTCTGATAAGCCGTAGTCCTTGAAAAAAGAGCAGTTTCTGTCAGAGCTCTCTCAGCGCCACCCACCTCACAGGGTGTCTGTTGTGGGGAGGGGGAGGGGAAGGTGTTTGTAAGCCGCTCTGAGACACCTTTGGGTAGTGAAGGGCGGGGTATAAATCCAATCTCTTCTTCTTCTTCTATCCAACCAAGCATTAAATATTGTGAGTGGGCAAAGCTCTGGTTTCAAATAAACCCTCCTCTAGCTTTCTTTGCCGTTCCCACCACAGATATGCTCTTCTGAAGTCAGATTGCCATTATTTCAGTGCTGTCTGCACTCGTTCCCGAATTCTAGCCTGCTTCCCTTCCCCTCACTCCTGGGTTCCTTCCAGGAGCTTCATTCTTCTACCTTCCAAGGCTCAGAATCTCCTTGTATCTGCTAGGCATACTCCAGCATCCCTGCTCAGTAGGAAATTATTGCTTTATTTGATATGCTTCTTCTCCAGAAAGCTGCACAATGTACCTTACAACTAAACTAATAAATCCAAGTAAGGAATTAAAAACAAAACAGTGAAAACAAATGGAGCTCCTTAGGAAGGAGCCTAGGGTTGGAGACGTGTGTGTGTGTTGTGTTAAGGGGCAGAAGAAGGCCTAAAGAGAGGGGATGGTCCATGGTTATTATTAAATCTGCATTTCAATTTCTATTAATGCTGTTTTCTTTTTCTTGGAGTCAGCCCTGTTGAATAAATTTCAGTAGGTTTGTGAGTAGACCCACTTAAGATTGCTTTCACTGTTGTATAGTGCTATCAGGAGACTCAGTAGGTTCCAACATGTCTTTAATACTACTGAACAGACCATCTGATCTTTCATGCTTTCAAATGAAAGATATGGCCTGTAAAATGGTTTTCAGTTACTACCACAAATATGTACTGCAAAGATCAGTTTGGCTATTACTTCAGTTTTGTTGACACTCTTCCACTAACTCCAGTCTCCCCTCCCACCCATACACCTCTGTGATCCTTCCTGGAGCTTCACTCCTTTACCTTTTCCTTCCATCAGTGAGACTCTCCAGGTCCCTTTTAGCCACCTGTAGTCATGCTCTGATTTCTCCATGGGTTAGGAAGTCACCTATTGCTTCATTTCGAGAATTGATATCCCACCTCTCCAGAAGCCTGCTCAAAGCAGCACGCCACCAAAGAATACAGCCAAACTAAACTGGCAAGTATAAACAAGCCAAGAGATAAAAACTGTAAAAAGCAAACATTGAGCAGCCTAAAGAATACCTGTGAAGAATCTTCCTAACAAGATCAGACCTTAAATGGAACCCCTTAGTTAAATACCTGGGTCAGAAGAAACCTCTTTCTTAAAGGCACCAGGAGGCCAAGAGAGAAAGGGGAAGGGGGTGGGGGTGGGGGTGGCCTGTTAGTTAGTCACAATGTTCCCTCTAAGCTGTGGAGTCCTGTGAGCAGAAATTCTACTTTGTGAGCTACTGGCATTAAAGTTGTGAGCAGGTAGTTTGGCTGCTGCATAAAATTAGTTTGCTCTGGAGCCATCTTTCCTGAGCTAAGACAAAAATGTGTGAGCTGGAGGCTAAAAAACTGAGCTAGCTCACACTAACTCAGTTTAGAGGGAACACTGGTCTGGAGTAGTTAATCTGGAGTGAGCCTTGTGCCTAAAGCTGGAGAGAAACTAAATTTTGAAAACGGTATGAGAAGTGGTTTGAGAGAAGTTTTCCTCCTTGTTCCTGCGGTGGAAATAGACATGTTTCTTTCTTTTGCCCCCGGTCAAATAGATTTGCAGGTTTTTCAAAAATTACCCACCCCCTGTTTATTCCAGGGGAAAGCAGGAAGGTGTCTACCACACCAGCAGAGGGGCATTGGATCTGTGGCAGATCACCCACTTTGCACAATATAACAGGCCCACCATAACTGCCAGACCCCCCCCCACATTTACAGTTGTGCGATCCAGCTGTGCTGCAGGCAGCTGTTGTGGTTCAGGGCAGATTTCCACAGTGTCCTGGATTGCTTTAAATATAAGCCGGGAAAGTGACATCAATCCTACTAGACTCCCAGCTGATCTAGGAGGCCTGGAAACCCTTCGTAGAATCTTACAGCATATGCCTTCAATAGCTGATCATGTCTTGTTTGACAGCTGCAATCCCCTGTGGGCTGAATACTTGGTCTGTTTCTCTGTCCAAGCCTCTGGCTGAGGTCTTTCCTTCAATTGGAGATGCCAAAGATGGAACCTGGGACCTTCTGTGTGCCAAGCAGCTGCTCTACCACTGAGCCATGGACCCATTTCTACGAGAGAGGAGGAAATGTAGGACCGCCATCAGGCTCTCTCATACTTTCTGACCGAGTGGTGACAATCCCATTACACTGCCAATGGCACTATGATGTACTTGAAAATTCCCCTGACTAACAGGGTTGAACTGTCTGCAAACAGTGAAGTGACAGCAAATTGGCTCCATGTTCTCAGCTGGTGAACAGGTGGTGAGCTGAACTGGCCAGTATTCAAGCTTCACTACCATGCAGGGGAAGCTGTTCTGATGCAGCAGTGCATGATGTCACCCTATAAACACACCCCTCATGCACTGGAATATAAAAAAGACCACTACTGGATTTGACAAATAGTCCATCTAGTCCAGCTTCCTGTCTCACACAGTGGCCAGCCAGTTCCTCTAGAGAGCCAACAACAGGGCAGAGAGCCTATCGACTTCCCCTGATGTTGCCTCTCTTGGCTCTGGGATTTACAGTATTATGCAGAGGTTCCCCCCAGCTACCATGGCCAGTAGCAATTGATAGACGTATCCTCCATGAATCTATCTAAACCCCTTTTTAAAAAACTTATTCCTGTGGCCATTACTACATCCTCTGGCACCAGATGACACATTTTAATCACTCTCCGTGTAAAGCAGTATGCCATTAAAAAATGCCATAAAACAGTACACGCTACAAAAATCATTAGCATTCAAAAAGCCGGGGTGCAGGGCTCTAGTCGGGGGGGAGCTCTCAGGTACGGAGCTCCGGAAGAGAACCTCTAGGGGGCGGGGCGGTCACGTGGTGAAGCCCCGCCCCTTCTTTACCCCGCCCTCTGCTTCGATCCTCATTCCGTTTGGGAATGAGGATGAAGCAGGAGGGTAAGTAGCCGGGCCTTCTGACACACTTCCGGTGATGTCAGGGGGTGTGGCCTTCTGTCACTTCCGGTGACGTCAGGGGGCGTGGCATATGCAAATAAGTTATGCTAATGAGTTATGCTAATGAGCTCCGGCAGCTCTTTTTCTACAACAAGACCCCTGCCGGGGTGTAAGAACACTCTCCACTGAGTGGCCAGTTCCTTTGGTGGGCCACCAACAGGACAGCAAGGCCAAGACCTTCCCCTGATACAGCCACCTGGCTCTGGAATTCAGAGGTTTTAGTGCCTCTGAATGTGGAGGTTCCCCTCAGCCACCCCGGCTAGTAGTCACTGGTGGACTTGTCCTCCATGAATCTATCTAATCCCCTTTGAAAGCTGTACCTGCAGCTATCACTACATCCTCTGGCAGCGAATTCTGCATTTTAATCACACTCTGTAAGATTATAAAGTAGGCTCCAGGCATGCTTTGGAGGGGCCACCACTAAAAATGCCCGACCTCTGGTAACCACCTACTATGTTATGTAGGGGCACAGAGCAAGGTTTGGGAGACAGACCTTCACTTAGGGGACAACAGTATGGCAGAAGGTGGACCCTCAAGTACTTGAGCCCCATTTAGGGCATTAAAGGTGATACCCCAGCACCAAGGAAGGTGACCGCATTGGTCCAACTAGAGGAATTATATATTTTCTAGCAGGTGCTTCGGGGGGGGGGGGCTGGACCTGGGATGTGATGAGTCCAGGGAGGGTGATGGGAGTAAAATGATTTTTTACATTTATCCCAATACATGGATCAGCAGCCCTACTGAAATTATGGGCATGGTACATTTTCCATTTGGTTGCTCCAAAGATTGCAATTACCTTGACTTTCAGAAAGCTTTTGATAAAGTTCCTCATCAAAGGCTCCTAAGTAAGCTCAATAGTCAGGGGATAAAAGGACAAGTCCTCTTGTGGATCAAAACTGGGTAATTAATAGGAAACAGAGTGAGTATAAATGGGAAGTTTTCTCAGTGGAAGCAGTGGGGTACCGCAGGGATCAGTACTCGGTCCAATGCTTTTTAACTTGTTTATTAATGATTTGGAGTTGGAAGGAAGCAGTGAAGTGGCTAAATTTGCAGATGACACAAAGTTGTTCAGGGTGGTGAGAACCAGGGAGGATTGTGAGGCACTCCAAAGTGATCTGTTGAGGATGGGCGAGTGGGCGTCGACATGGCAAATGGGGTTCAATGTGGCCAAGTGCAAAGTGATGCACATTGGAGCCAAAAATCCTAAAATAAATAAATGGCAGAGACTGACCAAGAGAGAGATCTTGGAGTCGTAGTAGATAACTCAATGAAAATGTCTAGACAGTGTGCAACTGCAATAAAAAAGGCCAACGTTATGCTGGGGATTATTAGGAAGGGAATTGAAAACAAATCAGCCAGTATCATAATGCCCCTGTATAAACCAATGGTGCAATCTCATTTGGAGTACTGTGTACAGTTCTGGTCACCACACCTCAAAAAGGATATTATAGCATTGGGGAAAGTGCAGAAAAGTCCAACTAGAATGATAAAAGGGTTGGAACACTTTCCCTATGAAGAAAGGTTAAAGCACTTGGGCCTCTTTAGCTTGAAGAAACAACGGCTGAGGGGTGACATGATCGAGGTTTATAAGATTATGCAGGGGATAGAGCAGGTAGAGAAAGAGGTACTTTTCTCCCTTTCTCAATACAAAAACTCGTGGGCACTCCATGAAATTGCTGAGCAGTTGGGTTAGAACAGATAAAAGGAAGTATTTCTTCACCCAAAGAGTGATTAACACATGGAATTCACTGCCACAGGAGGTGGCGGCGGCTACAAGCATGGGCGGCTTCAAGAGGGAATTAGATAAGTATATGGAGCAGAAGTCCATCAGTGGCTATTAGCCACAAGGTATAGATAGAAACTCTCAGTCTGGGGCAAGTGATGCTCTGTATTCTTGGTGTTTGGGGGATGGGGAACAGTGGGAGGGCTTCTAGTGTCCTGGCCCCACTGCTGGACCTCCTGATGGCACCTGGTATTTTTTGGTCACTGTGTGACAGAGTGTTGGACTAGATGGGCCATTGGCCTGACCCAACATTGGCTTCTCTTATGTTCTTCTTAAATAAGCACTCTAAGGAAAATTGGGAAATTAACACATTCTGCCCTTGTTGAAACTTATTCGTTCGTTAGTTTATACTTCACCTTTCTCCCCAGTGGGGACCCAAAGCAGTTTCCATTTTCCTCCTCGCCTCCACTTTATTCTCACAACAACCCTGCAAGGTAGGAGAGGCTGAGAGCGTTATGACTGATCCACCACAGTCACCCACCACTACGACACTCTAACTCTGGGACTTTTCTCTCTCCAAGAGCTGTTAAAAATAGAAACGCCTGGAAAACGAATGGAAGGCAGGGAAACGGGAACCAATAGATGCTTGCTGTCGATTCTTCTCCCCGCAACGCTTTGTTCTCATCGGAGAGGAGCTCTAAAGGGTTAAACGGAGAGAGCACGGATTCCCAGAGCAGACCCGAGAAGCCATTGGAAGAAGCATGTGCCTGCTAATGGAGGAGGTCATTTCCTCTTCCTTTCCTTTGTGGCTGGAGAGGGGAAGATTGGCCTTCTGGCTTTTTAGCGAGGGTCTCGCTGTCCGGACTGGGTAAATAACAATTTTCCATTGGGCTGTTTGGGAGCCAGAAATCAACAGGTGTGGTACTCTGCAGAGCATTGTGTGCATGTGTTGTGGTGGGAGAGTTTGGGAGTGGAGAAGGGAACCCGTCGCTTGGAGACTGAGCGCATGTTTTTGCACTCGTATTCAGGTCTTGCGTAGCTGGGCCGGCCAGTGTGGCGAATATTTCATGACGTGGATCTGTGTGCTGACTTGTGCCTTGCTTGGAGCAGATAGTTCACATGTTCAGTGCGTGTTCTTATTTAGACCGCTGAAGGAGGCGCTCAGGGGCGACATGCACATGGTCTAGTGGTTATTGATCAATGTTCCCTCTGAGCTGTGGAGTCCTGTGAGCAAAAATTCTACTTTCCGAGCTCCTGGCAGTAAAGTTGTGAGCAGGCGATTTGGCCGCTGCATCAATTAGTTTGCTCTGGAGCCCTCCTTCCTGAGCTAAGGCAAAAATGTATGAGCCGGAGGCTAAAAACCTGTGAGCTAGCTCACACTAACTCAGCTTAGAGGGAACACCGGGTTATTGTACGTGTAACTTACATTTGTTGGTAGATTGGTCTGTTGTTGGTCTGAAGCAACAGGACAAAGTTTGAGTCCAGGGGCACCTTTAAGACCAACAAAAGTTTCATTCTGGGTATAAGTTTTTGTGTGCATGCAGGCTCCTTCAGATACACGTGTTGCTGTATGCAATGTAAGAATATAAGGGAAGCCATATTGGCTAAGGCCAGTAGTCCATCCAGCCCAACACTGCGTCACACAGTGGCTAAAACCCAGGGGCCATCAGGAGGTCCACCAGTGGGGCCAGAACTCCAGAAGGCCTCCCCCTGTGGCCCCCCAAGCACTAAAAATACAGAGCATCACTGCCCCAGACAAATGAATTTGACACCTAGGGCATTATACCCCATGGAGCTCTCTGCCCTCCTCAGCCTCTACCCCCAAATCTCCAAGAGTTTCCCAGCACAGAGTTGCTAACCCTAGTAATAGCCCCTGATAGACTGAGAGCCAGTTTGGTGTAGTGGTTAAGTGTGCGGACTCTAATCTGGGAGAACCGGATTTGATTCCCCACTCCTCCACACGCAGCTGCTGATGTGACCTTGGGTCAGTCACAAGCTCTGGCACAGCTGTCCTTGAAAAAGAGCAGTTTGTGTCAGAGCTCTCTCAGCCCCACCCCACCTCACAGGGTGTCTGTTGTGGGGAGGGGAAGGGAAAGGAGTTTGTAAGCTGCTCTGAGACTCCAAGTGAAGGGCGGGGTATAAATTCCATCTCTTCTTTCTTCTTCTAAATTTGTCTGTCCTCCTTAGAACACTGTCTAAGTGGCCTTCCTGAATAATGATGCAAAACCTGACCGTTTTTTGGCATGTTTTTAATGTATTTATAGGTATACAAGTTGGTGTCTCCTACGGAGGAAACCCTTCTTGCCTGACCCTTATCTAGAAACCCCCGTGCTCTGCAGTGCCCTATGGATTTTATAGGACCATCTTGAATATGGGTCAGTAGTCCACGCACTTCCATCATAACTGCCACCCCAGCATTTCCGATCAAGTAGAAATCTCTACATGAGCTCTCCGGGCTTGAGATTACGGGGCATCATGAGACACAAAATGCTACCGGAGAAAGGGAAGACTCCCAGCACTGATCTCCAGGGTAGACCGACTAGGGAGGAGCTGGAGAAGGAAGGCCAAAGAGGACTCGAACCCATGGTGGTGTCCAAGAGGGCCAGAAGAGACTCTCCTGAACTGAAGACTGGGGACGAAGAGGGTTTTATAGACGCAGAGGTCCCAGGACAGGTTGGAGGTGAGCCAAGTGAGAAGAGGGTGAGACCTCAAGGTTCTCCTGAGTTCCTGAAGGCTGCACAGTCCCCGAACTCCAGATGGGGAACCCCACAACCATCCGGACCGTGGGATCTTACTAAAGCCAGCCTGCCCTCCTTTGGGGGAGGTTCAGAGGCTTGTCAGAGGTTCAAGAGTCAGCCAGATGTCGGTGGAGAAGCCGTTGAGGAATACAGAAGAACTGGGGCCAGAAACACGGAAGATTGCAGGAAGGCGAGGGAAGATCTCCTGAGGGAGGACTCGGTCACCATGAATTTGCAACGGCCGCTCTTCAGGGAGTTCCGCTACCAGGAGGCCGAGGGGCCCCGCGAGGTCTGCAGCCGCCTCTGGTACCTCTGCCACCGGTGGCTGAAGCCCGAGAGGCACACCAAGGAGCAGATCCTGGAGCTGGTGATCCTGGAGCAGTTCCTGGCCATCCTGCCCTCGGAACTCCAGAGCTGGGTCAAGGCAGGCTGCCCTCAGACATGCGACCAGGCCGTGGCACTGGCGGAAGACTTCCCACCTCGAAGGCAAGAGGCTGGGCAGCGGGAACGTGAGGTAAGACTGTTTCTGTGAGGCAATAGGATTGAGGGGAAATTTGCATGACCCTTTTTGAGCCAGTGCTGAAATACGGATGCCGTTCTGTCTTGCTTCCTTCAAAATGGTGGGCAGGCTTGACTCAAGGGTATTAATAAAAATAGTTATCATACGGCAGTGTGTGTCGTATAGCCAAGAGATCCTAAGATTGTCTGGCATTCAGAAGCTCTCTCTCTTTTAGAAGAAGAAGAAGAGATTGGATTTATACCCCGCCCTTCACTTGGAGTCTCAGAGCGGCTTACAAACTCCTTCCCCTTCCCCTCCCCACAACAGACACCCTGTGAGGTAGGTGGGGCTGAGAGAGCTCTGACACAAACTGCTCTTTTTCAAGGACAGCTGTGCCAGAGCTTGAGACCGATCCAAGGTCACATCAGCAGGTGCAAGTGGAGGAGTGGGGAATCAAACCCGGTTCTCCCAGGTTAGAGTCCACGCACTTAACCACTACACCAAACTGGCTCTTAGCATTATGCACCACTAGGTGGTGAGCTAGAGGTGTTTCTTAGGCAAGAGACGTTTCAGAGGTGGCTTGCCGTGGCCTGCCTCTGCTTCACACCTGTGGCATTCCTTGGAGGTCTCCCACCCAAAGACTAACTAGGGCCAACCCTCCTTAGCTTCTGAGATCTGACACGATTGGGCTAGCCTGGCTCAAGGGTGTGACCCAAGCTGTCAGCCCAGCAGGGGAATTGGGGTGGGGAGTAGGTCCTTTCTTACTCGCCCAGGGAAATGCCGATCACCACTTTGGGGACTGGAAGCAATTTTTCTCCAGGCCAGTTTGGCTGGAGATCCTGGAAGCTTTTTGTCATCTTCTGGGCATGGAGCAGGGGTCACTGGGGGTGTTGGGGGGGGGGGAGGCATTTGTGAATTTCCTGCATTGTGCAGAGGGTCGGGCTAGATGACCCTGGAGGTCCCTTCCGACTCTATGACACTATGATTCTGTGACAAGATCTTCAGTGCTGTGTCAATGTGCAACATTGCGTCTGGCGCAAAGAACATAAGAACATAAGAGATGCCAATGTGGGATCAGGCCAAAGGCCCATCCAGCCCAACACTCTGTGTCACACAGTGGCCAAAAATACCAGGTGCCATCAGGAGGTCCACCAGTGGGTCCAGGACACTAGGAGCCCTCCCACTGTCCCCCCCCCCAAGCACCAAGATGACAGAGCATCACTTGCCCCAGAGCCCCTATCTATATCTTGTGGCTAAATAGCCACTGATGGACCTCTGCTCCACATGCTTATCTAATTCCCTCTTGAAGCCGTCCATGCTTGTAGCCGCCACCACTTCCTATGGCAGTGAATTCCATGTGTGAATCACTCTTTGGGTGAACAAGTACTTCCTCTTATCCGTTCTAACCCGACCGCTCAGCAATTTCATTGAGTGCCCACGAGTTGTATTGTGAGAAAGGGAGAAAAGTACCTCTTTCTCTACCTGCTCTTTCCCATGCATAATCTTGTAAACCTCAGTAAGTCGGTTCTCCAAGCTAAAGAGCCCCAAGCGCTTTAACCTTTCCTCATAGGGAAAGTGTTCCAACCCTTTTATCATTCGAGTTGCCCTTTTCTGCACTTTTTCCAAAGCTACAATATCCTTTTTAAGGTGTGGTGACCAGCTGGAAGTGAGGTCATTGCATCTGGGGGGATGCCCTAGGGGGTACTGCCCTAGGGGGCTGCTGGTGGCCAGGAGCAAGCAGAGCCAACCCCCAGCAACTCTGCCGACGCTTGAGGGCCTGCTCGGCCCAGACCTTTAATCAGCAATGCCAGCTGGTCTCAGCTCACCAACTGGAGTACAAGTCCATAGAGCCCACCCTCCAAAGCCTCCATTTCCTCCAGGGGAACTGATCTCTGTAGTCTGGGGATGAGCTGTCATTCCAGGGGATCCCCAGGTCCCACCTGGAAGCTGGCATCCCTCGCTTGCAGTAGCAAGTCACAGGAATTTTTAATCAGGCATTGCTTCTGAGATGAAAATGCAGGTATTCTCCAGTTCAGGAGATGCCAGGGGTTGGACCAGGAAACCTTCTACATGCAAAGTAAACCACTGAGCCACCACCTGTCATATCTGGGCCTTCCATATTAACTCTCAGGAAATGAAAGCTTAGGAACGTAAGGGAAGCCATGTTGGATTAGGCCAGTGGCCCATCCAGTCCAACACTCTGCGTCACACACTGGGCAAAACCCAGGGGCCATCAGGAGGTCCACCAGCGGGTCCAGAACTCCAGAAGCCCTCCCCCTGTTGCCCCACAAGCACCAATAATACACAGCATCACTGCCCCAGACATAGCATTCCATCTGTGCCTTGTGGCTAATATCAGCTGATGGACCTCTGCTCCAGATGTTTCTCCAATCCCCTCTTGAAGCTGTCTATACTTGTAGGCGCCACCACTTCCTGCGGCAGTGAATCCCTTGTATGTGTATATGTATTTATTTATGTATTATTTTGATTTATATCCCCGCCCTCCCCGCAAGTGAGCTCATTGTGGGTCACAACAATAAATGTCATTACATTCTAAAATGATTCAATAAATTAATATCAAATATTAATTTGATACAATAAAAACAGTTAAAAACAGTTAAAGTGGGCAGTGCAGCAGATTTCAATTTCAGCTCTTACAGCTTGGGAGTGAATGGAGTGAAGCCGAGCCATAAAGGTCTCATTAATAGTAGCCTACTACTATTAATAGGAGCTGCAGTGGCTCAAGTGGTTAAGATGCTGGACTGCAGGCTGTGGAAGGTCGGTAGTCCAGCAGTTCGAGACCCGAGTGTGCCGCATGACGGAGTGAGCTCCCGTCTCTGGTTCCAGCTCCTGCCAACCTAGCAGTTCGAAAGCAAGAAATTGCAAGTAGATAAATAGGTACCACTTCGGTGGGAAGGTAACAGCGTTCCGTGCGCCTTGGTGTTCAGTCATGCCGGCCACATGACCACGGAAACGTCTTCGGACAGCGCAACCCTAGAGTCGGATTCGACTGGCTTTCAAGCAAGGGAACCTTTACCTTACTACTATTAATAGTAGCCTATGGTCACAGCAACTGGGAGGCCAGCTGGTAGACTCTTTGGGTGAAGAGATACTTCCTTTTATCTGTTCTAACCCAACTGCTCAGCAATTTCATGGAGTGCCCATGAGCTCTTGTATTGTGAGAAAATTCTTGTATTATGAGAAAGCTTTTTACTAAGAGTAGAAGGGGTATTTTAAAAACAACAACACCGCAAGCAAGGGGGGGTCTATTCACAAGCCTAAACACCCTGTACACCTGCCCAGATGCTAATATAACCCATGGCATGAATGACGCTGCCGGATGGGTCCCCAACCTTTTTGAGCCTGTGGGCACCTTTGTTCACCTGGCACAATTGGCTTTGTAGGAACAGGTAAAAAATTTTTTTCAAAAACAATTTATTAGGATATAATAAAAAAAGTTCAAACATATATCAAAACTTATACAATTATGTATCCTTCCCTCCTCCCTTCCCCCCCCCCCTTCTCGGCTTCCCACAGTGCTCCAACCTCCAGCCCAATTCTTAAAATTTTCTCCATACCTCCCTTTCCCCTTATCCACATCCACAGGTAACTTATCCTTCAGCTGTTATTCTTATACATTTATCTGTTTTCTACTATTCTTTAATTTTCAGTAGTTCTCAAAGCAAAGTAAATTGTCTTTTACATCCCAGTATTTCTCCAAATAGTCTTTAAAGTCTTTCCAGTCTGAAAAAAAATTATTCTGCTTCCAAATTATTAAGTTTCCTTGTCATTTTATCCATTTCAACCACAAAAAGTAGTTTTTTAATCCATTCCCCAATTTCAGTAGGAACAGGTAAATTAATTCCGCTAGCAGCCAGTTACAAAAACGGATCTGTCTGAAATGACAGGGGGGAAATCCTCTAGCAACCGGTTACTAAAATGGAATCTAAAGGCAGTTTGAAAGGGGTCTTTGTGTCACACAGTGCCCAAAACCCAGGTGTCATCAGGAGGACCACTAGCAGGGCCAGAAGTCCAGCAGCCCCGTTGCCCCCCCCCCCAAGCACCAAGAATCCAGAGCATCACAGCCCGAGACTGACTGTTCCATCTATACCTTGTGGCTAAGAGCCGCTCATGGACCTCTGGAGCAGCCACTTATGGACCTTTTAGCTTCCACCACTTCCTGCGGCCGTGAACCCCATGTGTGAACGGCAAGACCCCATGGAGGAACAGCTCTTCCCACAGGCTCCTGCCTCCTCCTTGGTTTGTGTCTCGTTGGCTGCACCTGGGATGCTTCTGGGGACCCTTCTCCTGGTGAAGTTGGTGTGATCTGTTGATCGAAAGAACAGTTAGAGAAAGAGGTACTTTTCTCCCTTTCTCACAATACAAGAACTCGTGGGCACTCCATGGAATTGCTGAGCAGTCGGGTTAGAACGGATAAAAGGAAGTACTTCTTCACTCAAAGAGTGATTAACACTTGGAATTCACTGCCACAGGAAGTGGTGGCGGCTACAAGCATGGACAGCTTCAAAAGGGAATCAGATAAGCATATGGAGCAGAGGTCCATCAGTGGCTATTAGCCACAAGGTATAGATAGGGGCTCTGGGGAAGTGATGCTCTATCTTCTTGGTGCTTGGGGGGGGGGGTCAACAGTGGGAGGGGCTTCTAATGTCCTGGCCCCACTGCTGGACCTCCTGATGGCACTGGTATTTCTGGCTACTGTGTGACACAGAGTGTTGGACTGGATGGGCCTTTGGCCTGATCCAACATTGGCGTCTCTTATGTTCTTATGATCCATTTTCCATTCTGAACGGGTCGCTCACCGGTGTGTTTCAGGGCCCGGCGCTGATCCAGGAGAGGGCTTTGACTATTCCCGCCGCCGAGCGCCCTCTATCGGCCGGGGAAGAGAAGCAGCTTTGCCTCGCAGCCAAGGAAGAGGACGAAGGCGAGACCTCAGAGGGTAAGGATCCCCTATAGGGATGGAGAATTCCTGAGGATTTGGGGGTGGACCCTGGAGAGAACAGGGTCCGAGGAGCGTGGAGATTTCAGCAGGGTATAACGCCATAGAGCCCATCCTCCAAAGCAGCCGTTTTCTCCAAAGAACGGACCTCTGTTGCCCAGAGAGAATTTGTCATTTTGGAGAGATCTCCAGGCCTTACATTGATGCACGGTGGGACAAAAAAAAAAACACAACACGTTTTCAAGTATAAGCTAATGGGATCTGAACATGCTGAGACTGAGAGGGGGAAAGGTCTTGAGGTCATAGTGGACAGCTCGGTGAAAGCGTCAACCTAGCATGTTGCAGTGTCGAAAAAGGCAAACTATCTAGTCCAGCATCCTGTCTCATACAGTGGCCAACCAGTTGCTCTGGATGGTCAACGACAGCGCATAGAGGCCCACACCTTCTCCTTACGTTGCCTCCTGGCTCTGGGACTCAGAGGATTAGTGCCTCTGGATGTGGAGGTTCCCCTCAGTCACCATCACTAGTAGGCACTGATAGACCTATCCCTCCATGAATCTATCCAGTCCCCTTTTAAAGCTGCTTATTTCTGTGGCCATCACTCGGCCCTCTGGCAGCGAGTTCCACATTTTAATCTCTCTCTGTGTAAAGCAATAATAAATCCCAGGGATGTGTCTTTTTGTGCCTGGGATCTTTGAGATCTAGAGCCATGGGTGTGCTAGATGCTAACTCGATAGAAGGCATCTTTGTATAGGTGAAATTGGCTGGCTGATGGGTCTCCCTGTGCTGGAGCATATCCAGCCTGTGCTGAAGGCACTGCACTGGCTGCCAATAGCATACCAGATTCGCTTCAAGGGTGCTGGTTTTGATCTTTAAAGCCCTATATGGTCTGGGGCCTGCCTACCTGAGGGACTGCTTTTCTCCGTATGTTCCCCAGAGAGCACTGAGGTCGGGGTCTCAAAACTGTTTGGTCCTCCCTGGACCGAAAGACGCCAGACTGGCCTCAGCCAGGGCCTTCTCAGGAGTGGCTCCGCACTGGTGGAATGAGCTCCCGGAAGACATCAGGGCCCTGCGGGACCTCTTAGAGTTCCACAGGGCCTCCAAAACGGAGCTCTTCCACCAGGCCTTTGATTAGGGGCCGCTACCAACAGGCCCGTAGACAGGAGTTTTTTAAATTCGGGGGGCCTTTTAATAAATTGGGGGGCACCCTGCACACACTCCCAAGGGAGCGCCACAAATAAAATTTAAAAATGGATGGGAAGTCGGGGGGGGGCAGTAAGTCGGGGGGCCAGGCCCCGAGATGCCCCCACTGTAGCTATGGGCCAGGCTACCAACAACAACTGAATTGTGGTAAGGCCCCCTGTGCCAACAGCAACAGCCTTTGGCCATATTCTTTTGTTACCATCGTATCACGGCCTATTGGGACCAGCATGCAATGCTACTGCCACCAGCATGTTATCTGTTATGTATATGAGTTTTATGATAGTGCGTTGCGCTTAATGCGTTTGTGTTTTTAACGCATTTTAACTGTTTTAACGTAAGCCGCCCTGAGAACTGCCTCGGCAGGAAGGGCGGGATACAAATCGAATTTAATGAAGTACATAAATAAATAATTGACCTTCTTGCTCTCCTTTGGCAAAAGTTTGACTTATTTATTTATTTGTTTTATTGCATTTATACCCCGCCCTCCCCGCAGACGGGCTCAGGGCGGCTCACATAGGGCACTAAGTGCGTTCAGTATACAAAATTACATAATACAAATACAGATTTAAAACAGATTAAAATCAAGTCAACGGATGCACATGAAGACTCCTAACATCTTGCGTAGCGGGGGGGAAGGCTGGGGTGATGGAAAGATGTTGCCCAATCCCCCCAGGGGTCTCTCTCTATAAGGAGCGGTGGTGTAAGTGGCCGTGGCGGTTCTTACTCATAAGCCTGGCGGAAGAGCTCCGTCTTGCAGGCCCTGCGGAACTGCACAAGGTCCCGCAGGGCCCTGATCTCCTCCGGGAGCTCATTCCACCAGGTAGGAGCCGCCACTGAGAAAGACCTGGCCCTTGTTGCCACAAGTTTGGCCTCCTTAGGGTCCGGGGTCACCAGCCGGTGTTGTGACCCCGACTGAAGTGCTCTTTGGGGGATATATGGGGTCCCTCAGGTAAGTCGGACCCTGGCCGTGTAGGGCTTTAAAGGCAAGCACCAGCACTTTGAAGCGGATCCGGTATGCTATAGGCAGCCAGTGCAGCGCTTTCAGCACAGGTCGGGTGTGCTCCCAGCCCGGGACGCCCACCAACAACCTGGCCGCAGCATTCTGCACCAGCTGCACCAAATTTTCATTGACAGTATCCCCCCCCCCCCCCGTAACAGGCGATGAGTGGGTGATTGAGAACAGAGGGACGGATCCTGAGATGGAAAATCCACGGCCCATGAAGTTGCGCCGGGCAACCTGGGGAACCGCGGCTTGGAAGCACGAGGGTGCAGAGGCTGTAGCAAGTCGGGACGGCCCCGAGAGGGATGGCGAGAACTGCCTGGACCCCAAAGAGGTGAAAATCTTCCCTTATTTAGGAGAAGATGGGGACCAGGCCCAACCGGTAGTCGTCAAAAGAAGGCGAAGAAGCCGGGGGAAGAAGACTTGCGGCGTGTGCGGGAAAACCTTCAGCCGGAGCACAGTGCTGGCCGCCCACCAGAGGACCCACACGGGAGAGAAGCCCTTCATGTGTCAGAACTGTGGGAAATGCTTCAGCTTTAAATCCACCCTGGTGGCGCACGAGAGGACCCACACGGGGGAGAGGCCCTACACGTGTGACCAGTGCGGGAAAAGTTTCACCGTCAGTTCGGTCCTCACCCGACACTACCGCGTCCACGTCGAGAAGGAACTCTTCCGCTGCTCGGAGTGCGACAAAACCTTCAGCCAGAAGTCGCAGCTCCTAAACCACCAGAAAATCCACCTGCGGGAGAAGCCATATAAATGCTCGCAGTGCGGGGAAGGCTTCACCCGGAGCTCTAGCCTTAAGAAACACGAGGGCTCCCACACGGGAGAGAAGCCCTTCAAATGCCCGGACTGTGAGAAATCCTTCAACACCTCTTCCCAGCTGGTCAAGCATCACCGTGTGCACACGGGAGAGAGGCCCTATACTTGCGCCGAGTGTGGGAAAAGCTTCAGCCAGTGGCAAATCCTGATGGTCCACCAGAGGACCCACACGGGGGAGAAGCCCTTCAAATGCGCCACGTGTGGGAAGTGCTTCTCTGACCGTGCCGTCCACATCAGGCACCAGAAAGTCCACACGGGGGAGAGGCCGCATCTGTGCACGACTTGCGGGAAAAGGTTCACTCACCGCACAGTCCTGGTGAAGCACCAGAAGATCCACGCCAGAGAAGCTCTGAACATGCTTCGGCTGGAAGAGGAGCAGAAGCAGCAGCAGCAGCAGCCGCCACCGGAAATCCCATAAATGCTCGGCGCAAGGCTACAGATGACAGTTTCGTCCATGGTAGCTACTGCAGTGTGGAAACAGTTATCTGTATCACTTACCCTCTCTGTATGTTGTTGAGGGGAATTACACTTGTTTCTTCCCCGTGAGGTTGGACATTTCCCAGATGGCTGGTTTCTCCGTGTCCCAGTGCATGACAGTAAGCTGTCCACGTGATCCCTGATTGACTGTGCTGCTGTCCACGGGATCCCTGATTGACTGTGCTTGCTCTCGTTGGAAGCTCTTGGTTTGGTGCTCAACAGCTGGTGGAGCTGTTGAACATCGGTGGAACCAACCCGATCTGCACTTGCTGCTTTAAACTATGCACTATGACTGAATGAAGCATTTACACAGTTATAGGGTGGACTGGGGGGACAGGGACGGAATCAGTTTTATTTCTGCATGGTTGGGGGGCAGCTGTGTGGTTGTGATGGCATTTTGCTTTCTTGGTTAGACTAGACACTTCTGTGCATATATCTTTTGTTTTCTTTGTGATATTCTGTCTTGAGGTATGTGTGTGTTGTTGGAGGGGGGGGGGGGGGGGACACCCCCTGTTTCTTCGCTTCAGATTTTGGAAGCTGCCTTTGCCCTGCTGCCTCCTGATTATAACAATTAGCAGGATATTGTATATCACAACAAAACTAATTAAAAAAGAGAGACTGAAGTGCCTAGAAATTAGCATGGGCATGAGATGATCCTTTTGTGAATACGGGAGGGGAGGTGCTGAGAACTCTTTTATGGTGTCAGAACCCACAGCAACAATGAAGTACACACTTGCAGGAAGGTTTTACTGTATTTGAAGCTATAGATGCATGGACAGGAACACTGTTCGGAATGAGGGGGGGAGTAATGAGCAGGGCATGTTATAGTACATTCAAACAACTGAGGCCCAATTGCGGGAGTTCCCCCGCGCGCCATCGGGCCTGGGAGCAAACGCTTCTAGGCAATACAAGCTATCTCTTTCCCACGGGTTTTCGTGAGATCACCCAAGCAACTATCCAGCGGCAGCAACCACCTGTGGCCTTGAGAGATATAGATGTTCCAGCAGCTAAGCAATTAAGCGCATCAACAGGTCTACATATGAAAGCGAAAGCAACCAAGCGCATACATGAAGAAAAGGGGAAAAACATTGGCAGCTTGCTGACATATGGCCATGTTCACTGTTCCCTCTAAACTGAGTTGGTGTGAGCTAGCTCACAGTTTCTTAGCCTCCGGCTCATAAATTTTGGCCTTAGTTCAGGAAGGGATGGCTCCAGAGCAAACTCATTTATGCAGTAGCCACTATTGCTCGATCACAACTTTGATGCCACCAGCTCACAAAGTAGAGTTTTTGCTCACAAGACTCCACAACTTAGAGGGAGCATTGGCCACGCTCTAGAAATGGACCTGATGTTCGGATCCTGGTTCCTGACTCCCAGTATCTTTGGGTTTCAGAGAGCAGCCATGTCGGTCTGCAGTAGAACACCTGGATTCGAATACAGGAGCGCCTTAGAGACCAACAAGTTTTTGGAGGTATAAACTTCTGAAAGTGTAAGTTCCCTTTGTCAGGTACGAGGTGGAACGGAGATCTGAGTCCTTATATCCCTGTCGGAAGGCCTGTGCCAAAGAAGGAACACAGGATGCACATCGTAGTCAGGTAGATTAGAGCAGAGGAGAAATGCTTAGGGGGAGAAACCTTATCTCACTGCAGATGCCAATTTTTGCCCCCAAGCATCTCCCCTCTGTGCTAATCGAGCTGATTACAATATGCACTGCGCCTTTGTATTCCTGAGCACGGGCTCTACTGGTAGCAGGAGCTCCTTTGCATATTAGGCCACACACCCCTAGTGTAGCCAATCCTCCAAGAGCTTACAGTAGCCCCAGTAAGAAGAGCTCTGTAAGCTCTTGGAGGATTGGCTACACTAGGGGTGTGTGGCCTAATATGCAAAGGAGCTCCTGGTACCAGTAGAGCCCTGCGTGAGCAGTGTTTCCTCTAATTCCCCCCCCCCCACTGAGCGGAGCAGTTCACATCCTGAGCAAAATATAGCTGCTGTAATCTTAAAACGGGCAATGGGCAGTGCAAGACCCCGTGCAGCTCCAGATTGCTGCTGAATGGGGCTTCCTGTGTTAACGAGCGGCCGCTCACGCACACAGCTTGGAGCAGGGGTGTCAAACATAAGGCCCGGGGGCCGGGGCCGGCCCGACCAGGGCTCTTATGTGGCCCGTGAGGGCGTGCAGAGTGCAGAGGGTTGGACTAGATGACCTGCAAGGGCCCTTCCAACACTAACATTCTATGATTCTATGAGGGAACAGGAGGCTGCTTGGGGGGGGGGGGAGTGGGCGGAGCCACTCCAATCGTGGCTTCGTCACAACAGAGCCACCTCGTCTGCAGCAGTCAAGCAGTGTGCCCAGTGCCGCACCGCTGGCTCTCCGGTCCGCCCATGTGGGTTTTCCTCTGCACCCCCCTCCCAGCCCAGGGGGCCTTTCAATGAGGATACACCAACTCGGAGCTTACCAGCTGCTGTCATTTATACAGTTTGTATCTCCAGTACTGACATTACATTTTATGGCACACATGGCCTGGCCCAACAAAGTGACATTTGTGTCAGATCCGGCCCCCGTAACAAATGAGTTCGACACCTCTGGCTTAGAGGGGACACTGATTCTGAGTCCCCTCATTTGCAACACTTTCCCCCCATCTTCTGACTGGAATAGTAGGACTTAAGAGATCTTCGTTCCAATGAGAGGGGTTTTTACTTTCGAAAGCTTATACTTCCAAAAGCCTTTTGGTCTCTAAGGTACTCAAATCTAGCATGTCCAATGTCTTTGGGGGCGGGGTGTGTGTCCAAGTATCCATCCTTTGCTATCTCTGCCTGGAACATCTTCAGGATATCACGTGTTGGGAAAGACCTTTCTCTGCCAGGGAGCTGCTGTCAGGCGGAGCAAAGAGCACTGAGTTCGTTGACCCAGCTCTGCATAAGGCATCTTCATGTGTCTGTTCTCTCTGTCTGGCCTGATACTTAGGTTACAGCTACTTTCTAGTAGTTGTTGTAGATCTTCTGGGCTGTCTGGCCGTGGTCTTGGCATTGTAGGGCCTGACGTTTCGCCAGGAGCTGCGACTGGCATCCTCAGAGGTATAACACCGAAAGATGGAGTACTCTCTGTGTCAAGGTGAGAAGAAAAATGGTAGGCAGGTAATTTATATCTACTCCGGAAGGTGGGGAGTCATAAATTTAATTAATGGCCATTGTTGCAAAGAGGGGAATTACACAGAACAGAGCAAAACAATCGGCAGGGGAGAATATGATGCACATACACTGTTAGTGTGTCCTTTTGCGGATGGATCTATTCTTCTGCTGTATCTCAGAGAAGAAGAAGAAAAAGAGATTGGATTTATACCCCACCTTTCACTACCGAAAGGTGTCTTAGAGCGGCTTACAAACTCCTTTCCCTTCTCCTCCCCACAACAGACACCCTGTGAGGTAGGTGGGGCTGAGAGAGCTCTGACAGACCCTGGTGTCTGCCGTTTAACTCTGGGGAAAATGGCACATGCCCTTGTCTGTATCTCTTTGGGCCTAGGGAAAAAAATTGCATCTAAAACATAAGAACATAAGAGAAGCCATGTTGGATCAGGCCAGTGGCCGATCTAGTCCGACATTCTGTGTCACACAAGGGCCAAAACCCAGGTTCCACCAGGAGATCCACCCGTGGGGCCAGAACTCTAGAAGCCCTCCCACTGTTTCCCCCCTCCCAAGCACCAAGAAGACAGAGCATCACTGGCCCAGACAGAGTGTTCCATCTGGACCTTGTGGCTAATGGCCATTGATGGACCTCTGTTTATCCAGTCCTCTCTTGAAGCTGTCTATGCTTGTAGTCACCTCCACTACCTGCGGCAGTGAATTCCACGCGTTACTGACTCTCTGGGGGAAGATTTCCTTTTATCTGTTCTAAGCCTACTGGCTCATTGAGTGCCCACGAGTTCTTGTAGTGTGAGAAAGGGCGAAAAGTACTTCTTTCTCTACCTTCTCAATCCCCTGCATAATTCTGTAAACCTCTATTCTGTCACGCCTCAATCATCGTTTCTCCAAGCTAAAGAGCCCTAACCTCTAACCTTTCTTCAGATGGAAAGTGTTCCACCCCCTTAATCATTTTAGCTGCCCTTTTCTGCACTTTTTACCATGCTATAAGATCTTTTTTGATGTGCAGTGAGCAGATCTGTTCACAGTATTCCAAAGGAGGCTACACCATAGATTTAGAAGGAAGTTCTTCACCCAAAGAGTCATTAACACATGGAATTCACTGCTGCAGGAAGGGGTGGCGGCTACAATTATAGACAACTTCTAGAGTGGATTGGATAAAAATCTGGAGCAGAGGGCCATGAGTGGCTATTAGCCCCAAGGTATAGATGGAACACTCTGTCTGGGGCAGTGATGCTCTGTATTTTTGGTGCTTGGGGGGAGGGGGAAGGCTTCTGGAGCTGTGGCCCTGCTAGTGGACCTCATGATGGCACCTGAGTTTTGGCCACTGTGTGACACAGAGTGTTGAACTGGATGGGCCATTGGCCTGATCCAACATGGCTTCTGTTACGTTCTGTATTACATAAGAACATAAGAGATGCCAATGTTGGATCAGGCCAAAGGCCCATCCAGTCCAACACTCTGTGTCACACTATACCTTGTGGCTAATAGCCACTGATGGACCTCTGCTCCATATGCTTATCTAATTCCCTTTTGAAGCCGTCCATGCTTGTAGCCGCCACCACTTCCTGTGGCAGTGAATTCCATGTGTTAATCACTCTTTGGGTGAAGAAGTACTTCCTTTTATCCGTTCTAACCCGACCGCTCAGCAATTTCATGGAGTGCCCACGGGTTCTTGTATTGTGAGAAAGGGAGAAAAGTACCTCTTTCTTTACCTGCTCTTTCCCATGCATAATCTTATAAACCTCGATCATGTCACCCCTCAGTCGTCTTTTCTCCAAGCTAAAGAGCCCTAAGCGCTTTAACCTTTCCTCATAGGGAAAGTGTTCCAACCCTTTTATCATTCGAGTTGCCCTTTTCTGCACTTTTTCCAAAGCTATAATATCCTTTTTAAGGTGTGGTGACCAGAACTGCACACAGTATTCCAAATGAGGTCTCACCATTGATTTATATAGGGGCATTATGATATTGGCTGATCTGTTTTCAATACCCTTCCTAATAATCCCCAGCATAGCATTGGCCTTCTTTATTGCAGTCACACACCGTCTCTTCGTGCTTGGGGGGCAACAGGGAGAGAGTTTCTGGAGTTGGCTTCTCTTATGTTC
Organism: Gekko japonicus; assembly: GCF_001447785.1. Classification (NCBI taxonomy): domain Eukaryota; kingdom Metazoa; phylum Chordata; class Lepidosauria; order Squamata; family Gekkonidae; genus Gekko; species Gekko japonicus. The sequence continues at coordinate 12,668 of NW_015169824.1, read as the reverse complement.
TTAATCCCTCCTCTTTCGAAGGGTAGGAAAAGGGGCAGTGTGATCTTGAGCCAGTCGCCATCTGACAGAATAAACCTAACTTTAAGGATACACCTGTAAACACAGCCCTCAACTGTTTGGAAGAAGGATGGACCAAAAATGTGAAGAATAATGGGAGCCAACTAGGATCTCAGACCAAGATCTGAACCCCCATTCTGCCATGGGAGCCCAAGCGTGCCCAGTAATGTACTCCAGTAAGACACCCAGCATAACATAATCACATGCTGCTTCATTGGAATGCCAAACCGTTTGAATTCTGAAACTTCTTTGAGATAGCCAGAGGTTCTTTCATACACACCCTAAATCCCTTTGATATATAAATTCAACATAGATAGACAGACTTCAAGAAGATCAAATCAGTCAATCCTAAAATAAATCAACCCTGACTGGTCCCTGGAAGGCCAGAGACTGAAGCTGAAGCTCAAATACTTTGGCCACCCAATGAGAAGGGAGCCCTCACTGGAGAAGACCCTGATGCTGGGAATGATTGAAGGTCAAAGAAGACGGGGACGGCAAAGGATGAGATGGTTAGACAGAGTTATCGATGCAACAAACATAAAATTAAGCAAACTTTGGAGGACAGCGGAAGTGTTAGCCAAATTGCTTTATTACTTTAATAAAAGGTTGGGGAAGGATGATATTAATAACCAGTTGGCATAACTATAGGATCATGACCTGTATATACCAGCATCCCATTTATCCAAGTCCCAGAAATAGACGCAGAGACTAGATCTTTAAGAAGCACTAGTTTCTTTTACTAAGGAAATGTTCAGACACATACAAATATAAAATCAAGCAATCAAACACACACTACAGATCTAGGAAATTTAAGGTAGAAAAGTATAGAGACGCTTGCATTAGCAGGTAGTTTCGATGAGGGGTGATACTTTACCTGTTCAGATGTGGAGAGTAGAATATGCAGTGAAGAATAGGGTGACTTTAAGGGAAGGGATCGTGTACTGACCAGCAGAACATGTGGGAGATTCCAAACTGCGCAGGAATGGAACCAAGAATAGGTTGGGGTTGGGAGGGTAGGAGAGAGTGAGCAATGGGGTGACGCTCTCTTTATATACCCTAGATCTGACTAGAGGCACATGCTTCCTCTGTCCAGTAAGTTGGCTCCATCTCACGGTCACCGTTCAGTCCATTTTCCCCGGCACACGGTTTGCACAGTTCAACCATACGTTTATAATCCATATAAAGCGGCAGCAGGCTAACAGAAGACAGGAGGGCCTGGCATGATGTGGTCCATGGGGTCGCGAAGAGTCGGACTCAACTGTGCGACTGAACAACAACAACAGCAGATAGATCAAATATTTATTGAATTGCTGAGAAAAATCCTATTTTGTCTTTTACCCAGCAATCTAATAGTGGTGGGGGGGGGGGGGGGGGGACAGGGACGACACACACACACCTTAGGTGTAATCACAGCCTAGAGTCTCCGATTGTTCTGTAGCTATTGATTGTGAGAGTTTTGGCTGTATTTAACAATATTTGTTTGCTGTTGGTTTTGCAATGGAGCTGTTATGGAATGCTCACAAACACTCCCAACTGGCTCGGAAGTTTAAAAACATTAACTCTGGTCAGCACACAAGGCCTAGGGACCGATGGAGCTTTGTGCAGGGAAGGGAACAAGTAGCATCCCCGAAGAGTAGGTCGGATGTTAGGCCGAGCACGGCACGTAGAGATGTGTGCACATATGGGAATAATGGGTGCTTTTCTTAATAAATGGTTTGAAGTGCAGAAAAGATCCCAGGAGCTGGGTCCTTCAGAGAGATCACCACACTTTCACACACACAAAATAATGCACTTTCAATCCACTTTCAATGCACTTTGCAACTGGATTTTACTGTGTAAAATGGCCAAATCCACTTGCAAATGGTCACTGAAGGGGATTGAAACGGCATTATTTAGCATGTGAGAAAGCACACTCTGTAGAGCCAGTTTGGTGTAGTGGTTAAGTGTGCGGACTCTAATCTGGGAGAACCGGGTTTGATTCCCCACTCCTCCACTTGCACCTGCTGGATGACCTTGAGCAAGCCATAGTTCTGACAAGAGCTGTTCTAGAAAAATAGCAGTTTCTGTCAAGAGCTCTCTCAGCCCCACCCACCTCACAGGGTGTCTGTTGTGGGGAGGGGAAGGGAAAGGAGTTTGTAAGCCGCTCTGAGACTCCAAGTGAAGGGCGGGGTATAAATCCAATCTCTTTATTCTTATGCATCAAACTGTTTTACATACATGCCTTTCCCCCAGGTAGTCAGACACTTGGCCTATCAAGGTCAGCCTTGTCTACTTGGATCCACGGCAGCTCTCCAGGGTCTCAGGCAGAGGTCTTTCGCATCACCTCCTACCTGACGCTTTGAACGGGAGATGCCAGGGATTGAGACTGGGACCTTTTCCATACAAAGCAGAGGCTTTTCCACTGCACCATGGCTCCTTCTACTGAGTCAGACACTTAACCTATCAAGGTTGTCTATTGTCTCCTCTTATTGTCACTGGTTCCTCCTACACAACCCTTTTAACTGGAGTTGCTGGGAATTGAAGTTAGGTGCTTCTGCAGGCCAAGCAGATGCTTTTTCACTGAGCTACATCCCCCTTCTTGAGAGCCAGTTTGGTGTAGCGGTTAAAGCCAGGTTTGATTCCCCACTCCCCCACATGAAGCCAGCTGGGTGACCTTGGGTCAGTCACAGCTCTTTCAGCGCTCTCTTAGCCCCCCAAAACAAGTCTAGCTCACCCCCTAGTGGTGCATAATGCTAAAAGAGCTGGAACTTTAGGCTGCAGTGCCAGACAATCTTAGGATATCCTGGCTATGCTACACACAATGCCATACCATAATTATTATTATCTCCCTTCTTATTAGGCCTAGCTGGTTTTATGGAGAGAGAACCAGTCTGATGTAGTGGTTAGTAGCGCAGACGCTAATCTGGGAGAACAGGGTTTGATTGCCCGCTCCTTCACATGCAGCTGCTGGTGTGACCTGGGGTCAGTCACAAGTTGTTTCAGAGCTGTTCTCTCAGGAGCAGTTCTCAAAAGAGCTCTCTCAGCCCCACCTACCTCACAGGATGTCTGTTGAGGGGAGGGGAAGGGAAAGGAGATTGTAAACTGTCCTGAGATCAGTGTTCCTTCTAAGCTGAGTTGGTGTGAGCTAGCTCACAGTTATTTAGCCTCCAGGTCACACATTTTTGTCTTAGTTCAGGAAGGATGGCTCCAGAGCAAACTAATGTATGCAGTAGCCAAATCACCTGCTCACAACGTAGAATGTTTGCTCACAGGACTCCACAGCTTAGAGGGAACATTGCCTGAGAGACTCCGTTGGGTAGTGAAGGGCAGGGTATAAATCTAATCTATTCTTCTGTATGAAGTGCTATAAGCATATAAGAATAGCCCTGCTGGATCAGACGGATTGTCCATTTAATCCCACACTATTTCCCCAAAGTGATGGGCAGATGCCCCAGAATGGGAAGGGAAAGGAGACTGTAAACTGTCCCGAGAGCACTGTTCCCTCTAAGCTGAGTTGGTGTGAGCTAGCTGACAGTTTCTTAGCCTCTGGCTCACACATTTTTGTCTTCGTTCAGGAAGGATGGCTCCAGAGCAAACTAATGTATGCAGTAGCCAAATCACCTGCTCACAACGTGGAATGTTTGCTCACAGGACTCCACAGCTTAGAGGGAGCATTGCCTGAGAGACTCCTTCGGGTAGTGAAGGGCAGGGTATAAATCTAATCTATCCTTCTGTATGAAGTGCTATGAGCATATAAGAATAGCCAGGGCTCTTTTTGTAGAAAAAGCCCAGCAGGAACTCATTAGCATAATAGGCCACACCCAACAGCAGGAACTCATTAGCGTATTGGGCCACACCCCTGACAGCACAGCTCATTAGCATATTAGGCCGCACCCCCATGTTATCAGACGTGTGGTCATCCAGCCACACCCACCTTTTGGTTGTTATTCTGTTTACCTTGTTTGTTGTCAAAACCCAGGGCTTTTTTTGTAGCAGGAACTCCTTTGCATGTTAGGCCACACACCCCTAATGTAGCCAATCCTAATGAGTTTCTCCTGTTGGGTGTGGCCTATTATGATAATGAGTTCCTGCTGGGCGTGGCCAACTCTGAAGCCAGCCGGAACTCCTTTCCCGTGTGTTCCTACCCAAAAATAGCCCTGCTGGATTAGACCGATTGTCCATTTAATCCCACACTATTCCCCCAAAGTGATGGGCAGATGCCCCAGAAGGGCCATAGGCTGCAGAGGCACAGAGGCTAAAACGTCTCCCGTTGCAGTGCAGTCATCTCATCAACCACTGGTCTCATCCAGCAGGGCTCTTCTTCTGTCCTTCTGTGGAAGGCACAAGAGCCCTCCCTCTCCAAAAAGTTGGCATCCCTCCTGTCCTTAAGTAGCGAGGCGTGTGCAGGCACAGCAGGTCCATTTGGGGGCTATGCGGGTGGCAACCAGACCTGTGCTGTCCCGTCAGCGCTATCTGTAGTTTAGTAAAACTATGCTGTGTCTTTAAGATTCATTGCTCCTTGGGAATTGTAGTTTGAAGTTAGGAGTCCCAGAAGCTTACCTCTGACTGGCTCATTAGAGCAATTTCCTGAGCTCAGAGGCGCGAATATAGGAGTTTTATTGTTCTTTTCCGTTTCTTTGTTCATCAACCCTTACTGCGAGGAGAAGGGAGCCCATCTCTTTTCTCACGGCGGCGGCTAAAGAACTGACCTAGATCACAAGATGTAACCTTCCACTCAGATATCAGCTGATGTGAGTAAATATTGTCTGACTGCGTGTGAAGTGAAATAAAGATGATCTAGGCTTTTTCATGTCGTGGTTGAATCACACCTAGAGGCCTTGGCTTAGCACAGCCAGCGCTGGACAGGACAAGACCCGGCTGCCTCTCCTCCGCCCCCCTGGTGGTGGAGGAAACGGCACCTGTCTTTTCGGGTTTGGGGAGGCGCAGATTCCTGGCTGTCGAAAGCCCAGGCGGAAACCCAACACAAAAGCCAGAGCCCCCGACAGCCAGATCAGCCAGCGGCCGCAGCCCACCCTCCTCCCCCTTTGTTCCGAAGGGCTTGGAAGGGTTAATCCGACAGAGCTTTGCTTCCCAGACCGGAGCAGGGGCTGCAAAGAGGTCTCGTGCGCGCCCCGTTCCCTTTCCTGTTCCTTTCTTTTGTGGCCGAGAGTGGACTGGGTAAGGGGCTTCTCTTGTTGTACTATTCTCCCCTGGCATATGAGAGAGAGAGAGAGAGGCGCATGCCTGGGGGTTGCAGAGTGCGTTGGCCCGTGTTCAGGACAGGGGATAGTTTGGGGGCAGAGGCAGGTTGTCGTGGGTGGAGGGGAGCCGGGATGCCAGCCTCCAGGTGGGGGACTTGGGGATCCCCCGGAATTCCAGCTCCAGACCAGTGTTCCCTCTAAGCTGTGGGGTCTTGTGAGCAAAAATGCTACTTTGTGAGCTGCTGGCATTAAAGTTGTGAGCGAGCCATTTGGCTACTGCATAAATCAGTTTGCTCTGGAGCCCTCCTTCCTGAGCTGAGACAAAAATATGTGAGCCGGAGGCTAAAAAAAAGTGAGCCAGCTCACGCTCACTCAGCTTAGAGGGAACACTGCTCCAGACTACACAGATCAGTTCCCCTGGAGAAAACGGATGCTTTGGAGGGTGGACTCTGTGGCACTGCACCCCACTGAGGTCCCTGCCTTCCCCAGGCTCCATCCCTAAATCTTTTCGAGCTTCCCAACCTGGACCTGGCAGTCGTACCCTCCATCCCGTGCTGATGGCCAAGGGGGACCGGGCTACCCTTCCAAGCCCTGGGTTTTGCATGCAGGAGGTCCAGGGTTTGATAGCTGCATTGCCAGGTAGAGGGGTCTTGGATTATGATTAGGCAGGGTTGCCAACGTCCAGGCGGGGTGTGGAGATCTCCTGGGATTTTTCACTTGATTGTGTCAGAGCACAGCGATCAGTTCCCCTGGAGGAAATGGGTGCTTTGGAGGGTGTAGAACTGTAGCTTGTAGGGGGCTCCGCAGACCCCATCCCCCCTAGCCTCCATCTGCAGATTGCCAGGAATTTCCCAAACTGGAGTTGGCAACCCTAGAGAAAGGGCTTCGTGCGCTTTTGAGACCCTGGAGAGATGCTCCCAGCCAGAGGAGATCAAGGGTCTGCAGGTACAGGGGCAGCTTCCTAGGGTCAGTCCCTGGCATTGCTGGTTCACTGGTCTCATGCAAAGGGCGTTCCTGAGGAACTGGTTGGCCACTGTGTGAGACAGGATGCTGCACTAGATAGACCACTGGTCTGATCCAGCAGGGCTCTTCTGATGTCCTTATGAAGGCCTCAGCCTCGGTGCCCTGTATGTTGGACCTCCAGATGGGGCATCCAGGTTAGAGCAAAAATATGGGTACCTATCCATGTTCCCTCTAAGCTGTGGAGTCCCATGAACCAAAATGCTACTTTGTGAGCTACTGGCATTACAGTTGTGAGCAGGTGATTTGGCTACTACATAATTTAATTTGCTCTAGAGCCATCCTTCCTGAGCTTAGACAGAAATGTGTGAGCTAGCTCATATTAACTCAGCTTAGAGGGAACATTGGGTACCTATACATTTTCCTTAGTGGGAATAAAAAGCAGTTTGGGGTGTCATTGATAGGTGCTTTCACACTCACTAAATAACACACTATCAGTGCACTTTGCAACTGGATTTTACTGTGTGAAATGGCAAAATCCACTTGCAAACAGTCACTGAAGTGGATTAAAAGTGTATTATTTAGCATGCTGGGAAAGATTGAAGGTCAAAGAAGACGGGGACGGCAAAGGATGAGATGGTTAGATAGTGTCATAGATGCGACGAACATGAAATTGAGCAAACTTCAGAGGACAGCGGGTGACAGGAGGGCCTGGCGGGAGCTGGTCCATGGGGTCGCGAAGAGTCGGACTTGACTGTGCAACTGAACAACAACAACAACGCGCCACAGTTTGGGTTGACACTGAGCCTGCTTCAGTGGGGGGGGCAAGGTGTAAATTGAACAAATAAATACTTTAATGTTTAGTAAGGGCCACAGAGCCATAGGATTTCTTGTTTAATGTCTTTTCTAGTCTAATTGCAAGTTCTGTGTCAAATAAACTTTATTCTGTTTATAACTTGGGTGATGATTGATGGGCAAACTGACTCTAAGGCTAAATCCTTGGGCCTAGCTGGCTGTGCTACCATTAAATCTTACGAGTACATCTCTAAGGAGGTGTTGGAGCTGGGCATGGTGGTTATTGTATTGTGAATACAGGAGTTCTCCCTTCATCCTGGACAGGCGTGGGGGTAGTATCCTATACAGTGCCCTGTTGTTGGACCTCCAGATGGGGCATCCAGGTTAGAGCAAAAATATGGGTACCTGTACATTTTTGTTGTACAAATTAATACCCAGTCAAAAATAGAAGACTGAAGTCAAAATGAGGAGGAAGTTCTTGTATTTTATTGCAATGAAATACGGAAAACAGTCAGGCCAAAGGACCCATCAAAACCTACTGCTTTCTGAGCCCAGTCAGGAAATACATGAAGTTAAATACCCAAAATGACATCATCATATCATCATCATGGGAATAATATTCAAAAGGCATAATTGGTTACAAAAACTTAAACAACATTTACATAAAAATCCCCTTATTGGTCCAATGTAAGAAAGGTGTGCCTATGCAATAGCGTCACATATTTACTTGACATGACCTAAGTCGTATCGGCCAAGGCTTGTTCTCACCCAAACAAAAGTGTTTTCCTCTGATACCAAGGAAGAGACCCTTTGTGACCCAGACACTATGCAGTTATAACCTAAACAATTAGAACCATGAACCTTATACCTTCTTTTGTGCTAAAAGAATGTCTCCTGTGTCTTGTCTGTTAACAGCAACTAGGAAAAATCCCCCTTGACCTACAAGGAAGAGAGGCCTTCTATATACTAGGCCTTCATTATATTCCAATAAAACATTAGATCTATAATAAGCCTATAATATCCAGAGAAATAGGAATAATCAAAAAAGAGGAAAAATCTATATAGTCCCATCTCTACTATATTTTCCTTAGTGGGAATAAAAAGCAGTTTGGGGTGTCATTGATAGGCGCTTTCACACACACTAAATAACACACTATCAATGCACTTTGCAACTGGATTTTACTGTGTGAAATGGCAAAATCCACTTGCAAACAGTCACTGAAGTGGATTAAAAGTGCATTATTTAGCATGCGTGTAAAGCGCCACAGTTTGGGGTGACATTGAGCATACTTCAGTGCGGAGGGCAAGGTGTAAATTGAACAAATAAATAAAATAAATAAATAGAGTTTTGCAGAATTATGCATGGGATAGAGAAGATGGAGAAAGAAGTACTTTTCTCCTTTTCTCGTAATACAGGAACTCGTGGGCACTCGATGAAATTAATGAGCAGTGTGCTTAGAACAGATAAAAGGAAGTCCTTCACCTAAAGAAGAGGAATTCACTGCCGCAGAAAGTGGTGGTGGCTACAAGCACAGACAGCGTCAAGAGGGGATTGGATAAACGTCTGGAGCAAAGGTCCATTAGTGGCTCTTAGCCACAAGGTAAACACTCTGTCTGGGGCAAGTGATGCTCTGTCTTCTTGGTGCTTGGGGGGCAACAGTGGGAGGGCTTCTGGAGTTCAGGCTCCACTGGTGGACCTCCTGATGGCACCTGGATTTTGGCCTCTATGTGACACAGAGTGTTGGACTGGATGGACCGTTGGCCTGCTCCAACATGGCTTCTATTATCTTCTTACACTGATTTATACATATAAGTTATTTATAGTCTTCACTTCTCACTAAGACTCAAGGCAGATTGCACAGTGGAAGTCAATGGAATCTATAGGGGTGGGGCAAGATGGTGCCGGAACCATTAAGACCACTCACGCCAGTGTTCCCTCTAAGCTGAGTTAGTGTGAGCTAGCTCACTGTTTTTTAGCCTCCAGCTCACACATTTTTGTCTTAGCTCAAGAAGAATGGCTCCAGAGCAAACTAATTTATACAGTAGCCAAATCACTCGCTCACAACTTTAATGCCAGTAGCTCACAAAGTAGAATTTCTGCTCACAAGACTCTACCACTTAGAGGGAACATTGCGTCACGTCCCTGATCAACAATGGATTTTAGTCCTGCTGGGAAGAATTTATAGGTATTCACTTTTTTTTAGAAGAAATTGACAGGGAAAGTAATTTAGGTGGGTAGCCATGTTGGTCTGAAGCAACAGAACAAAATTTGAGTCCAGTGGCACCTTTAAGACCAACCAAGTTTCATTCAAGGTACAGGCCCCTGCGTGCATGCGCACTTCCCCATCAGTCCACACACATAGGCAATGGGTGAGCAGCAACCAGCATACGACACAGTGAAGATGTTCAACAGATGCAAGGACCTAACAGGAGCAACAAGCCCAGCCCACATAATTACCACTTGGCTGCATCCAGCAAATGCGGGGTGGGGGGGAACACATTCGAAGCAAAATATATCAAAACTGGAGACTGAAGTGCAAATGCACCTTCTTGACTGTGGAATGCTGAGAGCGACCAAGTGTGATGCTGCCATCATATTCCACCCGCCTCCTCCCAAGCATGGAGGCAACCAACAGCATCCCCTTCTCTAAGGTGGGGTAATGGCCCTGCAGTGTGTATGCACATGAATGCTTATACCCAAATAAAACTTTGTTCGTCTTAAAGGTGCCACTGGATTCAAATTTTGTTCCGTTGCTTCAGACCAACATTGCTACCAACCTGAAGCTAGAATGTGAGTCCGTCTGTCCTTAGATCTTGAAGTGTGGAGTGATTTCAGACGCTGAATGAGAATAGCAGGTGTGATTGTTTTAGGTGTGATATGCAGAGCAATGGCAGGTGTGGAGAAATCAGCATTGGTAATGAGACAGGAAACCTAGGTCTTGATTCAGTCCAGAAGGATGCATTGTCTTGAGCTTCATTATCACTAGCAATTCAACAGTCTCTCTCTGAAATCCTTATCCTTTGTAAAAGAATGGCTACATTTAGGTCAGCAAGTGAATGTCCTGGAAGGTTAAAATGTTCCCCACAGGTTTTTAAGCGTTGTGGTTTCTAACAGTAAATCATCCTTGATAGACAAAGAGCCTGATGCACTGTAAGGCAGCAGTGAATGTTCCTGTGAATGTTTTGAAGTGAATGTTTGTTTCAATTGTATCCTTACATTCTCATCTGTGTCTGTCAGTGTCTTCTCCAGGAGAAGCCCTTCTTACTGATTCCACCTGTAAAACTGTCTATCGATGGACCCCTGTACTCCTCAATGCCACTGAAAATGTCCCATGGAACTTGTGGGGACCACCTGGCTCTGGATATCTAACCACAGTCCAGATATTCTGAGGCATCTTGAAGTAAACATGGAGATTTTTCAAGTGAGAAGGCCATCCTCAACGTTGAGGTGACCATTAAGCTGAGGTACAAAATGGCGGCCGAGAAGGGGAACATTCCAAGTGATGCTCTACAGCTACCATTCCCTACCAGCGAGAGCCCTTCAAGTACCACGGGAGAGAAGCGGTTTTGCGTCACGGCCAAGAAGGAGGGTGATGGGGAGGCCAGCACTGAAGGTAAGAGATGCCCCATGTGCATGCGCTTGTCCTCCTCTAGCATCAGTGGCTTTGTGTCGGGCTTCTCTTTCTCTGTGGTCCCTGAGATTCACCAGAAAATTTTCCAAGCTCTGCATGGGGCTGCCCTTGAAGACGATCTGGAAGCTGTTGGTACCGAATGCTGCAGCTGAAGTGTTGACTGGAGTGGATCGTATGGACCATGTCATTCCAACCGTCTTCCGTCTACACTGGCTTCCGATTTGCTTTGGGGCTCCATTCGACGTGCTGGTATTGACCTTTCAAGCCCTATATGGCTTCAGGCCAGCGTACCCGAAGGACCGCCTTCTCACGTATTATCGACTAAATATTAGGGAGAACTTCCTGCCAGTTCAAGTGGTTCCTCCGTGGAACAGGCTTCCTTGGGAGGTGGTGGGCTCTCCTCCTTTGGGGGTTTTCAAACAGAGGCTAGATGGCCATCTGACAGCAATGCTGATTCTGTGAACTTAGACAGATCATGAGAAGGAGGGCAGGAGGTGATGAGTCAGTGCTTAAGTCTCATGGCCCTTTCTTACACGCCCAGGGAAATGCTGATCGCCACTTCGGGGTCAGGAAGCAATTTTCTCCAGGCCAATTTGACCAGGAATCCTGGAGAGTCCCTGCCCCTCTTCTGGGCATAGAACAGGGGTCACTGTTGGTGTGTGTGTGGGGAGGTATTTGTGAGTTTCCTGCATTGTCCAGGGGGTTGGACTAGATGACCCTGGAGGTCCCTTCCAACGGTATGATTTTATGTTTCTATGAATCTTTGTTTTTATAAAAAATATTTCTTGACTACTTTTCTGCAGCTCAAACAGCTTTCAAAAATCTAAACAGTGAAGAGAGAGCGCCAGTGCAGTGTATGAATTAAGAGTCTTGGGCTAGTATCTGGAAGACCCAAATTCGAATCCTCACTGGTATCATGGAAGCTCACTGGGTGACCTTAGGCCAGTCACACACTTCTCAGCCTAAGTTACCTCACCGGGTTGCTGTGAGGATACAACTTATGATAGAAGAATGACGTTAAGCCCTTTTGGGTCCCCCTTGGGGAGAAATTTGGGGAATAAATGAATTAAATACATAATAAAATAAATTGAAATACTATATTTACAATATTCTGTATCTCCCCAACTGTCTGGCAGCTTTTTCCTGCCAAATCTTCAGTTCCCCTCTCTCTGGATGAGTTGCCCTACAGTATATATTCTTTGTCATAAAATACTTGACTGTCTCACCCTATGTTTGGATATTTTTAGTTGAGGCTTTTTCTCAGCTCAAGAACACTACTGAAAAAGACAGGAGCTGTCCAGTGTTCTTTAAACCCTCATTGAGAAATGACACCTGAGGCAAACTAACTTTCAAAAACAGAAAGAAGAATTTATTAAACAGGCAGGGAATATATTTATAAATGGAATAGACAAGGTTTTGAGATTTCTGAGGTAAAAACTTTCTAATATTTATTTACAGAGTTGAATTCTTACAACAGTGTATTTGTAGTTTTGTTTCAAGGCTTTCTCTATTTCTTTCTTTGAGAGGTACTTTGTTTAGTATGTTTCAGCACAACACAGTTCTTATTGATGTTCCTAGATTTCTTCCTTCAGATATTACAGGTTTTCCTTTAGATAATACAGCTTTTCATTAACTCCTGAGATCACTAAGCTACTCTCCTTTATTACAGACCAGGGTCCTCTTCCCATCCCCTTTAACTGGCAGGAAGTTATTCTGCTATTTGGCTGGTCTGGGAGTTCTCTCTAACTTTCCAGACTTTCTGCCAAATCCTTCTCCAGTATCCTTGTCTGTATAAGGTTGTCCTGCAGCTTTGCTTACTGAGAATCTAAGTTCTCCTTCAGAGCAGTAATAATATATTTGGACAATGGGCTTTTTCTTCTTCTTTCTGTAGAAGTACTTTTCTGACTATTGCCTGTCAGAAAACACTGATTCCCCAAATGTCTCTTCCCTCAGAAGGTAACCTCTGGCTACTGATTCAGATGTTAGATTTCAAAAAACCTAAAGGCAAAAAGGCAGAAAGACCATTTTCCCCTCCAGATCAGCT
>NW_015169823.1:463007-468752 GCF_001447785.1 Gekko japonicus | reverse complement strand
CCTGCCCACTCAGCATGCCTGTTATGTCCTCAGGTAGGCAGCACATTTGAACAGAGCTTCTACACATAACGTTCCATGTGCGTAGGCCTGAATGGCAGGGTGGGAGTCCCAAGAATCTGGTATCCAGTCTGGGTTTACCCTCATTGGATTCATTTTTGTGTGTCTTACGTGATGAAGTGAACAGGTGGCTTTTGGGAAAGGGCAGGTGTGATAAGAGAGGACAGAGACATTCTCTCAGTGGTTTGTCATGTGTAGGAGAGTGGTTGGGCAAGTGCCGCCTGATCCGAGCCAATCAAATTGTTTCGGACAAGACGGATGGGCTTTAAAGAGGAAACAAAGAGAGATAATGGAAATAGCTGCCTCCATGTGCAAAAAACTCAAACATCTGGGACAATCAGTGCTTGAAGAGCGCAGAGTCATGAATTCAAGGGTGGTAGTTGCATATTGTAAATTTGCACTTCTAAGCAGAGGAAACTGAATCGGCCAGAAGGTGCATTTTATTGGTAATATTATAATTGGTAATATTATAAATAATTATAAGCATCCAACTCAAACATCTGGGACAATCAGTGCTTGAAGAGCGCAGAGTCATGAATTCAAATTTTGCTCAACATAAGTACAGTAAGGGTGGTAGTTGCATGTTGTAAATTCGCACTTCTAAGCAGAGGAAACTGGATTGGTCAGAAGGTGCATTTTATTGGTAATATTATAAATAATTATAAGCATCCACAGAAATGCTCCCTTTAAGCTGTGGAGTCTTGTGAGCAAAAGTTCTACTTTGTGAGTTACCGGCATTAAATTTGTGCTTCTGCATAAATTAGTTTGCTCTGGAGCCGTCCTTCCTGTGAGCAAAGACAAAATATGTGTGAACCGGAGGCTAAAAGACTGTGAGCTAGCTCACACTCAGCTTAGAGGGAACACTGATCTATAGTATTATTCATTTGTAGTGGCGAATGACAGATCTGTGTAGGAAAAAGGCGGAGTTTGTGAGGATTGAAAGGTACCTGGATGATCCAACTTTATTTGGGTTAGCCTGGCTGTCTGGAGCTTTTGCTGTGTGCAGAAAAAAGGGGCAGATGAGATTCAACCCACAATTGACTCTTCTTGCTGTCTCTAGGTTTTCCCAGATGAATTTCACCTCCAGACCTTGAATCCTTTTCTCCGAGCATGCGCGGAGTTGCACCAAAATGTGAATGTCAAAAACATCATTATTGCATTAATTGACAGGTGAGTACGTGTTCTGTGTCAAGGAGAGGATGTCTTTGCAGGGCTAGGATAGAGGGAGAGCCCTGTACATTCATCCGTGGATGGCAGGGAAATCTGCAAAGAGCTATTTTCACCCCCGTTTAACCTCTTTTCATAGTTTCCCCCGTCATTCCCTCTCTAGACAGTCTGTTGACTTAGGTCAGGAGTTGGTTTCTCGCCATTGGTTGAGCTGTTGTGATATCACAGAATGCTCACTCTGGAATTGCAGTGCTTGAAAGAGTTAATGTGTGAAATATCAGTATGCACTTCGCTGCTAGAAAAAACACCCTAGAGCAGTGATGGCGAACCTTTTAGAGACCGAGTGCCCAAACTGCGACCCAAAACCCACTTATTTATCGCAAAGTGCCAACACGGCAATTTAACCAGAATACTGAGGTTTTACTTTAGAAAAAAACACTCATACATTAACTTAAGATGATCCAAACAAAGTAAGGAAAGCAATCCCAAATGCTTTCATTTACTTAAAATTATTTGGCAGAGAATTCGACACTTTAATGATGGTCTGGGCCTGGCTGGGGCGATGGCACGTGTGCCCACAGAGAGGGCTCTTAGGGCCACCTCTGGCATCCGTGCCATAGGTTCACCACCACTGCCCTAGAGGATTATTGGATTTGGGAGGGACTATGTGCTGCTTAGAAACAGGAGCAGGCCAGGAAGCTGTGGAAACGGGGTGTGTGCGTGCGTGCGCTGTGGTGGAAGACGGGCTAGTAGGCAGTGGACTAAGATGGCTAGATTGGGGGTTGCAGTGGATGGATAGAAAACTGAATTAAGGGGAAATGCAGGTTACTGGTACCTTCTTGGTTTTGTGGAATGTATTCCTGCCTCTCCCCATGCTTGTAGGTTCCCTTTTCTTTAAATCCTTGCTTGATTTCGTAAGAAAAAAAATCTTATGTGGTAGTGGTTAAGAACGTAAGAACATAAGAGAAGCCAGTGTCGGATCAGGCCAATGGCCCATCCAGTCCAACACTCTGTCACACAGTGGCCAAAAATACCAGGTGCCATCAGGAGGTCCAGCAGTGGGGCCAAGACACCCTCCCACTGTTGACCCCCCCGCAGCCACCAAGAACACAGAGCATCACTTGCCCCAGACCGAGAGATCCTATCTATACCTTGTGGCTAATAGCCACTGATGGACCTCTGCTCCATTTGTTTATCCTATTCCCTCTTATAAGAACATAAGAGAAGCCAATGTTGGATCAGGCCAATGGCCCATCCAGTCCAACACTGTCCACAGTGGCTAAAAACGCCAGGTGTGCAGCGGCCGAGCCAGGACCCTAGAAGCCCTCCCACTGTTGCCCCCCCCCCGAGCACCAAGAATACAGAGCATCTCTTGCTCCAGCCCGAGAGTTCCTATCTGTACCTTGTGTCTAATAGCCACTGATGGGCCTCTGCTCTGTTGGTTGTACGGAAGTCATACATATAAATTGCTTTTGCAAAACTTGCTACCTAGTTCCCACTTCTTTCGCTTGGGGATAGGTTTTTTTTTTTTTAAGTGAAGATTTCTTGAAATCACTTTGCAAAGAGGTTCTGTAATGTGGAGCAACCTTTTCTGGACTCTTGTAATTTGACATGGTTCTCTCGCCACGTTCTCCTTTAGAACATCAATTTCTCCCAAGTTGGTTTAAATACTGAGAGACGTGTATGCAGACAATGCACTGTGGCCATGAGTAGTTCAGGGCGTGTAACAAGCGCCGTGCTTGTTGAGAGATTCCACACACACCCCACCCCGCAATCTTAAGCTGAAATGTTCAGCAAACACCTCGAATGCAGAGGTGATGTTACCCAGATCGCTAGGCACGCATGAGGGCCCCGAAGCGCAGAGGTGTCTCTCTGCTTTTACGAAATAAATGTGTGACTTTTGGGCATCTACAGACTTTGGATCTTAAGCCTGTGCATGCCGGGGTCCAGATCAGTGTTCCCTCTAAGCTGTGGAGTCTTGTGAGCAAAAATTCTACTTTGTGAGCTACTGGCATTAAAGTTGTGAGCGAGCGATTTGGCTGCTGCATGAATTAGTCTGCTCTGGAGCCCTCCTTCCTGAGCTAAGACAAAACTGTGTGAGCTGGAGGCTAAAGAACTGTGAGCTAGCTCACACTAACTTGGCTTAGAGGGAACACTGCTCCAGATTCAGACCGGCACTTGGGAAAACGAGGGGGAAAGACCATTAAACAAAAGGAGGGTTTAGTTTACAAACAGAAAAAGAGACCAAAATAACACGCATAGACATGTCCCTGGAAAATCTACCTACGCGAAAGGGAATATAAAAGTACGATAAGGCAACAGGACCCCGAAGCCTGCCCTGAAGAGAAGTGGGGGAGGGGTGCGATGCTCCCTCTAAGCTGTGGAGTATCGTGAGCAACAGTTCTACTTTGTGAGCTCCTGGCATTAAAGTTGGGAGCGAGCGATTTGGCTACCACATTAAATTAGTTTGCTCTGGAGCCCTCCTTCCTGAGCTAAGACAACAATGTGTGAGCCGGAGGCTAGCGCACACTAACTCAGTTTAGAGGGAACACTGGAGGGGTATTGCCCTTTGCTGGTGAAGAAGCGCTTTCGGGAGGTGAAAACTGATCAGGCGGGGAGGGGAGTGCAGCGGATGGTCTGTGGAACACGGAGTTGAGATCAAGAGGGATGAGTCCGAAACTGTCCAAAAAAAAAATCGGGCTGAGGGGTAACTTCTTATGCCCTTTTGGCTACGATGAGGAGGGGAAGGGGGGGTGGTACTGGAAAGCTGAAAACAATAAAAACGTAATCTTCCAAGAAGCTGCACCTCTGAAAAGAGCTCCTTTGTCTAAGTGGAGGGCAGTTTTCTCCTTTTGCGTTGAAAATATCAAAAATGTTCCCTGCTTGGGGAGATTTGGACGCTAGCTCTACCGTCGGGTACTTGTCACGATTGAGGAAGGCCTGGAACTTTCGTGCCTGGTTGTTTAGAGAGCTGAGAGATCTCCGGAATTGATCTGTTGCTTCTTTCTTTGGAAATCTGAGTTGTCAATTTATCTGGGAGGAGACTCTGAGGCCCTTGGGAGGGAAATGGCCCTCAACTGAATCCCTCTTAGGGTGGATTGTCGTATGATTGATAGGGAAGCCACACTGTGTTCCTTGGCATGACTCTCTATCTTTGGATATTAGTTGAATTCGGGCACCTTCTATCATTTCCAGACCGATACTTGGGTGTAAAAAGTAAAGGTAAAGGTCTCCCTTGCTCGAAAGCTAGTCGAATCCGACTCTAGGGTTGCGGTGCTCATCTCCGTTTCCAAGCCGAAGAGCCAGCGCTGTCCAAAGACGTTTCCGTGGTCATGTGGCCGGCATGACTAAACACCAAGGCGCACGGAAAGCTGTTACCTTCCCACCAAAGTGGTACCTATTTATCTACTTGCAATTTCTTGCTTTCGAACTGCTGGAACTAGAGACAGGAGCTCACTCCGTCATGCGGCACCCGGGTCTCGAACTGCTGAACTACTGACCTTCCACAGCCTGCAGTTCAGCATCTTAAGTACTTGAGCCACCGCTGCTCCTTACTTGGGTGTACACGTGTACAAAAAGAGGAACAAGCTGTAACGAAAAGGGGTTCCTGGTGGGTTGGGGGTCTTGAGGGCATCGGTAAACTGTGTTGTTCCTGCTTCGCTGTCCTTAATTCCTTAAGAGGTGTGATAGATTTGCAGGCACCTGAGGTCGAGCAGCAGGTTTCAAGGCAGTCGCAGCTCTTCCCTAAAATCGCGACGCAAAGCCTCAAATTGCCATGCAAATCACGCTTACCTGGGAGTCGGCCCCAATGGGATTGCCTTCCGAGTAAACCTTCCTAAGGTCAGCCTGCAAGCCCCTTTTTGCAAGCCGAGGCTCAAGGATGTGGACTTCAGCGTTTCAGAAAACAAAAATTAACATTCCGATCCCGCCGCTTTAAAACCAGCCCGTATTATGAGCTTTCATGGAAGACAGGGCCCCGTGGTGCGCCGGCTTTAATGAGTTTAGCCGGGATTGTTATCTGTACCTGTCTCTCTTGTTGTTTAATCTGTCGACGAGTGACTTCGGTGACTTTTTAAATTGTATTTTAATTGGGTGTTTATGTAAGCTGCTTTGGGGACCTGTGTGCTGAGCCACAAGTATGAGACGGTGTTCCCGCAGTCTTGTCGCGGAGTGTCGCTTGATCCATCTTCCTGCGTTGTAAATCCGCCATTTGGCTAATTGGTTTGTAATAGGAAGCCGATCCGAAACCATCCCATGATAGGGAACAAATGGAACAAGTGATTAATTTTTAAAAAATTGCTAGCAGCCGGATAAATCCAGCCGAGCCCAATATTGTCAGCGCTTTGGAGCTCTGCGGGGTCGTGATAAAAGAATGATAAAAGGGTTGGAACACTTCCCCTATGAAGAAAGGTTAAAGCGCTTCGGGCACTTTAGCTTGGAGAAACGACGGCTGAGAGGTGACATGATCGAGGTTTACAAGATTATGTATGGGATAGAGCAGGTCAAGAAAGAAGTCCTTTT
>NW_015169823.1:456351-462565 GCF_001447785.1 Gekko japonicus | reverse complement strand
CTCCCTTTCTCTCAGTACAAGATTTTGTGGGCATTCCATGAAATTGCTGAGCAGTCGGGTTAGAACAGGTGAAAGGAAGTCCTTCTTCACCCAAAGAGTGATTAACACTTGGAATTCACTGCCACAGGAGGTGGTGGCGGCTTCAAGAGGGAACTGGATAAACATATGGAGCAGAGGTCCATCAGTGGCTATTAGCCACAAGGTATAGAAAGGATTCTCAGGCTGGGGCAAGGCATGCTCTGTATTCTTGGTGCTGGGGGGGGCAGCAGTGGGAGGGCTTCTAGTGTCCTCGCCCCACTGCTATACCTCCTGATGGCACCTGGTATTTTTGGCCACTGTGTGACAGAGTGTTGGACTGGATGGGCCACTGGCCTGATCCAACATTGGCTTCTCTCATGTTCTTATGTCAGCCATGGTCATTACTTGGATGGGAGCCCGCCAAGGAAGACTGGGGTTGCTATGTAGAGGAAGGCAACGGCAAACCAACCCTGCTCATGCCATGTCTTGAAAACCCCGTGGTCCTAGGGTCTCCCCGAGTCGATGGCACACCATTATTATTGTAAAAATCCAATAAAACTAAAAGAGTTGTAACCATGCGGCACAGAATCTGCATTTATGTGAAACTTCTGTTCTTTGGCTTCAGGCTCGCGCTATTCGCTCATCGAGAGGATGGACCGGGAATCCCTGCTGATATTAAGCTCTTTGACATTTTCTCCCAACAGGTGGCTACCGTCATACAGGTATGTTCAGGGTTGGTTCACTTCGACAAGGGAGGCTCAGATCACAGATTTATCCCAGGTCCCCAATTACAGCAGATTATTTGTGGGCGACTTTCTGCTGGAGTCTGATTGCCGGACTCAGTGTGAAGGTAAACGCGCCATCGCAGAGTTTTGAGGGATATGGAGAAGGGGTAGTTTGGTGTAGTGGGTTAGGGGTGTGGACCACTGTTCCCTCTAAGCTGAGTTAGTGTGAGCTAGCTCACAGTTTTTTAGCCTCCGGCTCACCCATTTTCGTCTGAGCTCAGGAAGGGATGGCTCCAGAGCAAACTAATTTATGCAGCAGCCAAATCACTCGCTCACAGCTTTAATGCCAGTAGCTCACCAAGGAGCATTTTTGCTCACAAGACTCCACAGCTTAGAGGGAACATTGGTGCGGACTCTAATCTGGGAGAACCGGGTTTGATTCCTCACTCCTCCACATGCAGCTGCTGGTGTGACCTTGAGTCAGTTACAAGTTCTTTCAGAGCTGTTCACTCACGAGGTTCAAGATTTTGGTACTGAGCTTTAAGGCCGTGAGCAGCGAGGGACCCATGTATCTTTGGGACCGCCGCCTCTGGTATGTCCTCCGAGGAGTGTTATACTCTACCGAGAATAATCTGCTGGCGATCCCTGGCTCCAAAGATATCAGTTTGTCCTCTGGCGGAACCAGGGCTTTTTTGATCCCGGCTCTGACCTGGTTGGACCTCTCTACCAAATATCATCAGGGCCCTGCAAGATCGAGGGCAGTTCCACCGGGCCTGCAAGGCAGAGAGATTCTGCCACGCTTTTGGTTGAGGGCAGCAGTGGGCTCCCTCGTGGCTGGCACCCCTCTCCTTTATTCCATCTTTCCTTTCGGCCTCCTCCCTACTCTGCCTGCAAGGGGGCAACACGGTCCAGAACTGGCTTAAGATTCGATTCATGGACGCCATCTGGGAACTGTCTTTAAGACTGTATCGAATTATTAATTGTTGTGACTTGGTGATGTTTATGTTGTATTTCATTTACTGTTGTACATGGCCCAGAGCCCTGTGAGCTCAGGGATTGGGCGAGTCATACATTTAATTTACAAATAAGATCAACAGGGGTCTGGCCGTTGAGCCCTTTCTTGCTTTTGGAATTTGGGGTACCTTCTGACCCCTGTAAATCTCTCTGTCTGCTTCTGCACCGGTTCCAATTTCAGTCCCGGCAAGACATGCCTTCGGAAGATGTGGTGTCCTTGCAAGTGTCTCTCATTAACCTGGCCATGAAGTGCTACCCGGATCGCGTGGACTACGTTGACAAAGTCCTGGAGACGACGGTGGAGATTTTCAATAAGCTTAATCTGGAGCAGTAAGTGTTCGTTTGTCCCTGTGTGTTTTATTCTCCTCTGCAGTTTTATTCTCGCACCAACCTGGTGAAGGGAGAGCGGGCTGAGAGAAAATGGACTGGCCCGTTTAGTTGCTTCATTTATACCCCACCCAACGGGGGCCCAAAACGGCCTACGTCATCCCCCCCTCTCCTCTGTTTTGTCACCACAACGACCCTGTGACGTAGTTAGGAGGAGAGTGTGTGACTGGCCCAAGGTCACCCAGCAGGCTTCCGTGGCAGAGTGCAGATTCAAAATTCGGGTTTCCCAGGTCCTAGTCTGCCAATCGAACCACTTCACCCCGCTGCCCCTTCATGGTGTGTGGAAGTTTGAACTCTGATCTCCCCGTGCCTAGTCCAGCCCTACGCCCCATGGACTCCATGTCTTTGTAGCCTAGAAAGAGCTAACAGGATACACTCCCCAGAGACAAAAAAATTCAAGTCAAGCAATAGAAGAGAATTTCAATATAATAGAAAAGTAATATAAATCAACATGTAAAGAGCTAATATGTGCAACACTGCAAAATCAGCATCAGAAAACAACATCAAAAGTAAAGCGATGCCAGTCACAAATAAATCTTAGTAAAGGTTTCCCTCGCTCGAAAGCTAGTCAAATCTGACTCTAGGGGGCAGTGCTCATCTCCATTTCAAAGCCGAAGAGCCAGCGCTGTCTGAAGACGTTTCTGTTGGTCATGTGGCCAGCATGACTAAACGCTGAGGCACACGGAATGCTGTTGCCTTCCCACCAAAGTTGTACCTATTTATCTACTGGAAATGTCTTGCTTTTGGACTGCTAGGTTGGCAGGAGCTGGGGCCAGAGACGGGAGCTCACTCCGTCACGTGGCACTTGGGTCTCGAACTGCCGAGCTACCGACCTTCTGGTCTGCAACTAAGCCTATATAAATACTCTTAGCAAACATAGGATACTTATCAAATGTACTTCCGATGTTGTTTTCTAATGCTGATTTTGTAGCATTGGGCGTGTTAACCTCCTTACGTGTTGTGATTCATGATATATTACTTTTCTGTTAGATTGAAATTTCTCTTACGTTGCTTGACTTGGATTTTTTTTTTTGTCTCTGGGGAGTGCATCCTGTTAGCTACTGTTATTTCCTCCCTGTCCCTGTTTTCTACATTTGTAGCCCGGAAGGCAATATCTTGTAATTGGGGGTGGGTGGGTATCAGTGGGAGGCTTTGAAAATGGCTCTCTGATCTTATCAAATAATGAATTGCTTTCATTTGACCTTGGCGAGCAGGAGCCGGAGTAACCCGTTGCAGGAACTCTGGAAAATTCCTCTGTTTTTGGTATCTGTTCTCAACGTTCCCTGTCCCTGTTTTCTACATTTGTAGCCTGGAAGGCAATATTCTTGTAATTGGGGGTGGGTGGGTACCAGTGGGAGGTGGGAAGGAAGCCGCCGCTTTCATGTGAACCAAGGGCCAGCCGTGCTGACTAAAGCAATGTGTGTGTGTGTTTCCTGTTAATTTTCCCCCTAATGGGATGCTTTGAAAATGGCTCTCTGATCTTATCAAATAATGAATTGCTTTCGGCACCATTTGACCTTGGCGAGCAGAAGCCAGAGTATCTTCGTTGCAGAAACCCTGGAAAATCCCTCCGGTTTTGGTATCTGCTCTCGACGGTCATCCTGTGCCTCCTTAGAGGCTTACTTCTTACAGGAATGGAGCAGCGTCAGTCCATTATCCCCTTTTCTGTCTCTCCTGCTTGTGCCTTTAGCATCGCGACCAGCAGCGCTGTTTCGAAGGAGCTGACCCGGCTCTTGAAGATCCCCGTCGATACCTACAACAACGTCCTCACCGTCTTGAAGCTCAAACATTTCCACCCCCTTTTCGAGTACTTTGACTACGAGTCCAGGAAGAGCATGAGCTGTTACGTGCTTAGCAACGTGCTTGATTACAACACAGAAATAGTCTCCCAAGACCAGGTGAGGACACAGCACGAGCCAGCGGCCCGATGCTTCGCAGGACTGTCACATTAGCGGGAGTGATTCCATAGGAAAGGGGCACCTCACCCAGCCTATGGAATCATAGCCAGCTAAGATTCTTCTCACCGGAGGAATATTTTAACACAGGTTGGTTTCTGGCGCATGAAACCAAGAAAATCCACCTTTGCTGTGGAGCGTGTGTCGTGTTCCCAACGCTGTCTCAGCAAATGAGGAGTAACCTGGGGTGGATGTTCTAAGCTGCCCCCTTTAGTCTCTCTGGTCTTTACCATAGAGAAAGTATGGGAAATTCCTAGTATGTCACGACGTGGAGGCCACTTTTCTCATCTTTAGTTCCATGGGGTGTGAAATTGGGGCTGGGAGTGAGTAATTCCCTGCCTGGGTTGGGTAAATGGAAGGTCTAACTACATAGAGTGGAGTATATTTGTGGTGGATTTGAATTTTTTTTCCTCCAGTGACCAGTTCGCGATCTCACGGAATGGTGAAAACCATGCAACTCTAGTTTGTCTGATAGCAGCGGCTACTAGTTATGGAGTTCTGTATTTGTTAGACATTCTCCCCTTCAGAGATGCTATTTCTTACTGATACCTTAGCATTTGGGTGATTTGTGACTCAACCAGCTTTTGGGATGTGTTGTCTGAAATGGGAGGACAACTGAAAGATTGCATTTTCCTTTCGGTATCTGTTTGGGTAGGTGGGTTTGGGGGGCAAATTCAGCACTTATGGGTAGTGGTGATCAATGTTCCCTCTAATCTGTGCAATCTTGTGAGCAAAAATTCTACTTTGTGAGCTGCTGGCATTAAAGTGGTGAGCAGGTGATTTGGCTACTGCATCAATTAGTTTGCTCTGGAGCCATCCCTTCCTGAGCTAAGATAAAAATGGGTGAGCTGGAAGCTAAAAAACTGTGAGCTGGCTCACACTAACTCAGCTTAGAGGGAACACTGGTGCTGATGGCATACCTAGATTTATCCTTAGCCCTGGCCAATGGGGGCCGTGTCAGATGTGACAGGGCAAATCTACAGGGGATGGTAACCAATCCTTCCCCATTTTGGCACCGTAACTCCCTGCAGTCTAACTGCTCTCTTTAATTCCTGGCTCAGATGCTTTTATCGTTAAAGAGGGACTTCCAGAACCTTCCTGAACAGGTTCCGTTTCCTGCTCTCCGGAGTAGCCTCACATCTTTTGTAAGCTCAGGCATTGGACATAAAACGCACCTTTCTGAGGATCTGAGTTCAAAAACAAAGAGACAGGCAGGTTTCTAGTCCTCATGACCTGCCTGCTGTAGGTGGATTCAATCATGAACCTGGTCTCCACGCTGATCCAGGACCAGCCCGATCAGCCTGCTGAAGACCCGGACCCCGAGGATTTTGCCGATGAGCAGGGCCTGGTGGGCAGGTTCATTCACCTCCTTCGTTCCGATGATCCCGATCAGCAGTATCTGGTACGGACACTCGCTGGCACCTCGGATAATCCCAGGGCCTAATTTTCTGCCAGTATGGTCGGGGCTATTGTATTCTGCGTGTCCACAGATGAACCAAGCAGGGACGGAACTGGACATTTTGGACAGGGTTCACCGTCCTGTCCAGTACTACCGCTTTACACAGAGTGATTAAAATGTGCAATTCGCTGTCGTGTTGGCCACAGGAATAAACAGCTTTAAAAGCGGATTGAGTAGATTCATGGAGGAGAGGTCTATCAGTGACGAGTAGCCATGGTAACTGAGGGGAACCCCCACATTCAGAGGCACTAATCCTCTGAATCCCAGAGCCAGGAAGCTACATCAGGGGAAGGCCTCAGCCTCTGTGTCCTATCGTTCACCCTCCATAGAAACAGATTGGCCACTGTGTGAGACAGGATGCTGGACTAGGTGGACCACTGGTCCGATCCAGCAGGGCCGTTCTTATGTTCTTACCTAGAGCATGGCCAGGCAGCCTTTGTCTTTTTTCCTTTATTTTGTCTCTCATCTGGAATCCTCTTGCCACTTTCTGCACTGCTGCATTACATAAGAACATAAGAGAAGCCAATGTTGGATCAGGCCAAAGGCCCATCCAGTCCAACACTCTGTGTCATACAGTGGCCAAAAATACCAGGTGCCCATCAGGAGGTCCACCAGTGGGGCCAGGACATTAGAAGCCCTCCCACTGTTGACCCCCC
>NW_015169823.1:447707-456081 GCF_001447785.1 Gekko japonicus | reverse complement strand
TTTTTTTAAGTTCTTTACTACTGTTTCCACCAGCAAAGCTTTAGGTTCCACATAGTTCTTCCTTTGTGTACTCCCAAAATTATCTTCCACATCAATTATTTGGGCTTCTTCTGATGCTGCCTTCATGGAAAAATGCTCTTGTTCCTGCTCCTGCTTTTCTTCTCCCTCTGCTTCTTTTTGTATATTATATTTCCCCCTTATTTCTGCACAGGCTTGCTCACATCCTTTCCTCACCGCCTCCATCATAGCCTTAGCGAACTGTTCCATAATTATTTCTCCGTCTTCCATGCTTTCGCTCATATCCTCCTCTTCTCTCGTCATGCATTCCATTTCTGTTCCTTCCATGTCCCTCTTTATCCAGCCTTTAATTTAATCTCCTTGCAGAGAACAGGACAATACAGTTCAAAGAGACAAGCGTTCTTGCGTATTTTCCCACCAAACTAACTTCCTACAATTAAGTCCCGTATTTCTCTCGGCCACGCTACTCACATAATTAGGCACCTTTATTCGTGGGTTTCTTTCCGCTTTTACTCTTTTCTTCTTCTTCTGTGTTGCTTCGTAGTTGCAATTGTATCTCCAAATAAAGTTAAAAACAGTTCCGGGTGGCCGCAACTAATCCAAACACGGCAGCCATGTTCTTCTCCCTACAATCGCTCCGCTTCGGGGCAACTCCTGGTCACCCCCCCGCTTGCCGACCACGGGAGGGGCCAGGAAACAAAGCCCCCTGCTCCAGCCCTCCCCACAAGAGGGCTGGTCGAGCTCCCCCGCGATTCGGGGGGCTCAAAAGAAAGCGAAAGTGGGACGGGAGGCACGGAGCTTGCCGCGCACCTCCCGTCGTCGCGCCATACCGGAAGTCTCCGCTCTCAATACCCAACACGCTCTGAGATTCTTTTGAGTAGTGAAGGGCGGGGTATGAATCCAATCTCTTCTTCATGGGATAAGAAGATAAGTAGCTAGGTAAGACCATGCGAGAAAAGGAGCTGGTAAAATACCAAGGCAGTCGAATGGGAGGCACCCTTTCGGGGTGTGACTGATGGGTCCCAATGTTCCCTCTAAGCTGTGGAGTCTTGTGAGCAAAGATTCTACTTTATGAGCTACTGGCATTAAAGTCGTGAGCAAGTGATTTGGCCACTGCACAGATTAGTTTCTTCAGGAGCCCTCCTTCCTGAGCTAAGACAAAAATGTGTGAGCTGGAGGCTAAAAAGCTGTGAGCTAGCGCACACTAACTCAGCTTAGAGGGAACACTGGTCCCAACTTTGTTTCTTCCCATAAACACGTCCCGGCAAATAGAAAGTTAGCAAGCCAGGGAGAAACATCTGTCTGTCCAGCCTCTTTTCTTACTGTGTGGGTTTGCTTATTTGGGGGAGCTTTTAACATAGGAGGACTTTCTGAAACACAATCCTCCACCCTGAAGCATTGCAGTTGGTTCCACCACTGAACTTTGGGGGGGTGGGTGGAGGTCAAGGAGAAGGGACAGTGAAAAAAAATGAAGCAAATGTGCATAGTGGGTTAAGGCC
Organism: Gekko japonicus; assembly: GCF_001447785.1. Taxonomy (NCBI): domain Eukaryota; kingdom Metazoa; phylum Chordata; class Lepidosauria; order Squamata; family Gekkonidae; genus Gekko; species Gekko japonicus. Next base: position 454,564 of record NW_015169823.1, on the reverse strand, counting down.
TAGGCACTATTGTGCATCATTCCAGTTCTTCCCCGTTTGTGATGTGTTTGAGTCCTGAGTATACCTAGTTCATACTCTGAGCTAGAGACAGGCAGAGGAGAACCTTGTTTCTGTGGCACTGATCTCTCTCTCTCTCACAAACGCATGCATGTGTTTGCAATTAAAACAATGATAACGGATGGGTCTGTTTTGAGAATTCGTCATCTGGCTCACATTTCCGTATCATGAGCAGACGTATTGGTCTCCGACCCCTGATTTGCAGTTGGTAATTTTATAAGCGGGTCTTTCGAGAGTTGCTAACGTCACTAATCTTGTTATTTCCCAGTTCCAAAATAGCTGGTCCTTCTCCACCCCTTTTTGTGGGTCGAATAGAGTTTCCTTCGTTGGCCAGAGTCTGGCAGCAGTTTCCAAATGTAGAACTGTTATTGTAGTACTTCCCAGGTCTCACGTATTTCACAAAATCAAAAAAAAAAAGAAAAGAAAAAAAAGAGTGGATAAACAGGCAACACTAGATGTCCTCTGAAACTGTATTTGTGTTTCCAACATAAAACATCACCTTGGGCACGTTCCCATGGATTACAGTGAATTATGACTTTGGGAGCGTTAATTTGTCTCTCTTCTGCAAATCTTGCATGGCCAACCAGAAATGGCCTCTGGTCTCTGAGAACACAGCCATTGGTTTTGCTTGTTATTTATTTAGAAAATGTTTAGGTCACTTCTCCAGGGAAACCTGCCCAAGGTGACTTACAAAATGGTTTCTGTTTAAACTTTCCCCAAAAACTCTTCTAAAGCATGTGGGGTTTATGTACTTGTGAAACCTTTACCTTTATAGGCCGTTTTATGAGGGTTTTTTTTAGTTGTGTGGAAATTAAGACGCTGAACTGCAGGCTGTGGAAGGTCAGTAGTTCAGCAGTTCGAGACCCGGGTGCTGCATGACGAAGTGAGCTCCCGTCTCTAGTTCCAGCTCCTGCCAAACTGGCAGTTCGAAAGCAAGAAATTGCAAGTAGATAAATACGTACCGCTTTGGTAGGAAGGTAACAGCGTTCCGTGCGCCTTGGTGTTTAGTCATGCCGGCCACATGATCACGGAAACGTCTTCGGACAGCGCTGGCTCTTCGGCTTTGAAACGGAGATGAGCACCGCAACCCTAGATTTGGACTCGACTGACTTTCGAGCAGGGGAACCTTTATCTTTACTTTTTTAGGATCTGGAAGACCCAGGTTCGAATCCCTAATTTGGTGGGTGATCTTGGGCTGGTCCCTCTCTGTCTCTCTCAGCCTAGCCAACCTCACAGGGTTGGTTATTGGTGAGATGGAAAGAAAAAGGGAGAAGCGAAGCATGTGTACTTCCCTGAGCTCTTTGGAAGAAAGGAGGTCTAAAAAGGTGCATGGGATTGTACTGGATGATTGAATTTTTGATGGCTTAAATGAACTTTTCTGATTTTTAGTGTTGAGTCACAGGCTTTGTGGGCACGTACTTTTATGAGCTGCCTTGAGTCCCCTTTCTGAGGAGGGTCAAGGAAGGAGAGAAAGCCTGTTGATAAACATTCGACTGAAAATGCAGGTTTTAAAAACTGGTCCTGTCGACAGCCTGTGCGTTCCCTCCTTCCCGCTGCCTGGCTTGTTGAATAGAGGAAATGAAGAGGTATAATGTGGCTTGCCGAATAGTGTCGAGGACAGTGAGTCATCAGCGTTTCCTTAAATTGCGAGGTGGGCTGAAGGCTTTGCGACTCCTTTTCTCCCTTGCGAAAGGAGGACTTAATTTAAAAACGACAACCAAAGCAAGTCACTTTCCAATAATCTCCGAAGAAATCTGCAGTCTAAGAAATGGAATGTATTAAGTACGGTGCCAGCTCTAGAGCCCCCCCAAACGGGGGGGGGCATGCTACAGTTCCCAGCCTTGGTTTTTCCTCTTCTCCTTTGGCCAAGTTGTCACAGCTGCTTCTTCCATCTCCAGATCTCTTGATCCACATTCTTTGTTGTTGTTTTTTTTGGTGTGTGTGTGTATGTGTGTACCTGGAAGTCATAGTTGACTTTTGGCGACCCCTGGTGGGGCTAGGACATTTCAGAAAAGTGGCTTGCTGTTGCCCTCCTCTGTATCCCGGCCTTGGTATGCCTTGGAGGTCTCCCGTCCAAGTACTTTCCAGGGTCAGCCCTGCTTAGCTTCCGAGATCAGATGAGATAGGGCTTGCCTGGGCTATCCAGGTCAGGGCGATCCACTTTCTTTAATGAACGAAGTTGATTTTCCTTTTCCTTGTAATGTTTCGCGTCTCTCCAAGCATTCCCCCATGTGAACCCTTCTCTTGTTTTAGATCTTAAACACCGCTCGGAAGCACTTTGGTGCTGGGGGGAACCAGCGCATCCGTTTCACGCTGCCGCCTTTGGTCTTTGCAGCCTACCAGCTCGCGTTCCGCTACAAGGAGAACTCCAAAGTGGTGAGTGTGTGGACTGACCTGCCGACTGGGTGTAATTTTCCGCATAGATCCTGAAGAAGAGTGACCGGGGTGGGGGTGGGGGAGGCTAGAAATTGCTGAACAGAAAAAAACCCCGAAGTGTTTCTCTTAGTGGTACTCTGCTTTTTAGCCCAAGCGTTCATGAAACAGGTTATATAAAATGGTTCAAACATTGCAAAAATGTGAAAATTAGCGTTATGCAAGTAAATACGAGTGGTCTCCGTGAACGAAACTGGTCTGGTCATCATGTGTACATAGTAGGGTCTCGTTTTCTGTCTCTGAAAGCCTTAGCAGTTGGAATCTGTAAGGAGGGAAGAAGGCTGTTACCTGCAGCTGCCTGCCTGGGTTGCTGCCTGCATTTGGCTGCTGCCTGCCTGGGCTGGGCATGGACCCAGCATTATCCCAGACGTGATGGAGTGGTACCTGGCTGCCACCTTCCCTCTGCCTGTCAATTTGAAGTTGGAGGGTGGGGTTGCCCTGCATCAGAGCTTGGTCTAACAGAGAAGTTTCTGGTTGCTTCCTGGCCCCTTTCTGATGTTGCATGGCGGGGGAGGCCTGACCTAATTGAAGATCATCAATATGCAGAAACTGGCACAAAAATACACATGTTGCACCAAGTAAGAAAATATTTGCATATTTGTTTGCTTTTCTCTCCCTGTAAATTATTCAGGATAAAAAAAATCCACTGCAGAATGCGTCATTCTTCGGCGGGGTGTTACGGTCTCCCCTGCCTACTCGGTTCGATTCCCCTTCTCTCTCGTGTTTTGACCCCTCTCCTTTCCTCTCAACCTCCTTCCCCCCTTTCTTTTTGTTCAGGATGACAAGTGGGAGAAGAAATGCCAGAAGATCTTCTCCTTCGCGCACCAGACGATCAGCGCTTTGATCAAAGCTGAGCTGGCGGAGCTGCCCCTCCGGCTCTTCCTCCAGGGGGCCCTCGCTGCCGGGGAAATCGGCTTTGAGAACCACGAGACGGTGGCCTATGAGTTCATGTCCCAGGTGGGGGGATCCACAGTGCTTCCCTTCTAAAAAAAACCCCAAGTCAAAATCTACCTTAAAATCTTAGTGCAACAGGTGGGACGTATTTGAATGGGGAATGAGGCGCACTTAAGCCTCTTGGTTCCCGCAGTTGGCTGGAATCGAGGCGCCCTTTTGAACCTGAGGTGCGATCTCTTTGATTTCAGTTTCTTTGGTGTAAATTGGGCCGTGTTTTGGGTTGGATCTGTCTCTCGTGGTTCACCCCCTCGCATTAGTCTTGGATCTGGCAGTGCACAAGGGGAAACCTAAACAGAACTAGCGCAGTTCTGCTTGCGCAGGATCTTTGTGCAACGTCTGGTACTTTCCCTCATATATTGTGGTGGTGGGAAGTGCTGTCAAGTTTCAGCCAACTGACACTGACCACTCATGGGGTTTTCAAGGCAAGAGACGAGCAGAAGTGGTTTGCCTATTGGCTGGTTTTGCATCTGGCATTCGCTCCCCATTTTCCTCAACATTGAGGAAAAGGTGCAGCTCAAAACCACCTTCAAATACCCCGGGCCAATGCCATACTGACTGCAACGTCACCCCTGAACGGCCATACATCTATGCAGAAGATACTGTAAAACCTGATGATCAAAGGAAGTGAAAGCAGCATGCAATGCAGAGGGTACCATAAAACCCGATGATCAAAGAAAGTGAAAGCGGCATGCAATGCAGAGGGTACCATAAAACCTGATGATCAAAGAAAGTGAAAGCGGCATGCAATGCAGAGGGTACCATGAAACCTGATGATCGAAGAAAGTGAAAGTGGCATGCAGTGCAGAGGGTACCATAAAATCCGATGATCGAAGAAAGTGAAAGCAGCATGCTATGAAGAGGGGAATTTCTGTTCCAATGTGGGTTAGCTAAAACGATGGTGGGAAAAGCCAATGCAGAATTGCCCATTATCTGCCTTCACCACATAGCAGCTTCCTTGCTGCTTTCCCATCCTGCTACTTAGCTGTTCCAGAAACTGGTTGCACAAGATCTTAACGCCGGTGGCCTGCAGAAGGTCCCAGGTTCAATCCCCAACGTCTCCAGTGTAAAAGGACCAGGCAGTACGTGATGTGAAAGACCTCTTCCTGGGACACTGTAGAATCACTGCCAGTCTGAGTAGACAGTGCTGACCGAGATGAACCAAAGGTCTGGTTCACTAGAAGGCAGCTTCGTATGTTACCTGTGCACTGCGGTGTATGTGGTGCATTAGTCATGCACGTTCATGTGAAATCCCCACTGTGCTTGGAAGCTCGCTGGTTGACCTTTGGCCAGTCACACTCTCAGCCTAAACCACCTCGCAAGATGGTCATTACGGGGATAAAATAGGGGAAGAGAGCACAATATTGTCCGCTGCTTAGGGTCACAAGTTGGGATTAGCAAATAAATAAATGCGGGTTTATGTATGTGCATGCACACCATCTATTTGCGGAGGAGTTCGCCGTGTTAGTCTGTTGCTGCAAAACAGTAAAAACAGGAAAAAGCACCTTTACGACTAACATTATTGCATGTGACGAAGAGATCTGTGTTTCTCGAAGGCTTATGCTACAACCAAGTTTGTTAGTCTTAAAGGTGCTTTTTAATTTGGTGTAGTGGTTAAGGGTGCGGACTCTAATCCCGGAGAACCGGGTTGGATTCCCCACTCCTCCACTTGCAGCTGCTGGATGACCTTGGGCAAGCCATAGTTCTGGCACAGCTGTTCTTGAAAAAGAGCAGTTTCTGTCAGAGCTCTCTCAGCCCCACCTACCTCACAGGGTTGTGGGGAGGGGAAGGGAAAGGAGATTGTAAGCTGCTCTGAGACGCCGAGTGAAGGGTGGGGTATAAATCCAATCTCCTCTTCTTCTTAAAGTGGCTAGGAGTCTTTTTACCATCTATTTGGTCACTGTCGTAAGTGTGCCTTTCTTTGAAGTTCTGCCAAGAACTTAAAGACTAATTAGCAGTAGCTCATTTTTTTTTTTTGCAGAAGGGAAAGTGGTAATCACAACTTCCTACTTAATGCCCTTTCCTCCCCCACTCCCGTTACCCATCTGAATCGATTAGGCATTCTCTCTGTATGAAGACGAAATCAGCGACTCTAAAGCACAGCTGGCCGCAATCACCTTGATAATTGGGACGTTTGAGCGGATGAAGTGCTTCGGCGAGGAGAACCACGAGCCCCTGAGGACGCAGTGCGCCTTGGCCGCCTCCAAGCTGCTGAAGAAGCCGGATCAGTGCCGGGCCGTCAGCACCTGTGCCCATCTCTTCTGGTCCGGCCGGAACACGGACAAGAACGGAGAAGAGGTGAGAAGTGGCTTGTTCATAGTGACCCTTTTTTTATGGGAGTCTGGCCTGTTCAGATGCCAAAGGGGAACTGCTTGGGTTGTAATCCTCTGCTCAAGGATTTTGGGGATGAGCTTCACTGAATGTCGTCGGATTGACTTCCGAATGAACCTGTGCAGGTTGTAGATCAAGATGGGTGGCTGTGTTAGTCTGTTCGTAGCAGCGGAAAAGAGCGGGAGTCCAGTAGCACCTTAAAAGGTAAAGGTAAAGGTCCCCTTGCTCGAAAGCCAGTCGAATCCGACTCTAGGGTTGCGGTGCTCATCTCCGTTTCAAAGCCAAAGGACCAGCGCTGTCCGAAAACGTTTCCGTGGTCATGTGGCCGGCATGACTAAACACCAAGGTGCACAGAACGTTGTTACCTTCCCACCGAAGTGGTACCTATTTATCTTGGGGGGGATTGGAAGAGGTCCAGAGAAAGGCCCTGAGAAGATCTGGAACATCGTGACGCTATAGACTGTCTCCTAGGAACTGTTCGGAACTGTCCCGCCATCTTGGGTTTTGAAGTCAGTTATCACTGAGCACTTTATGTGATATAGGATGGGTTTTAAAATGTATATAATGTTTTTATAATGCAGATATACTGTTATTTTTGTATTGTTGTTTATATCTTGCCCTGTAAGCCGCCCTGAGCCCTACGGGGGAGGGCGGGGTACAAATTTGAATAATAAATAATAAATTTGCAATTTCTTGCTTTCGAACTGCTAGGTTGGCAGGCGCTGGAACGAGAGATGGGAGCTCACCCCGTCATGCGGCACACTCGGGTCTCGAACTGCTGAACTACCGACCTTCTACAGCCTGCAGTTCAGCGCCTTAACCGCTTGAGCCACCTTAAAGACTAACAAAATTTGTGGCAGGGGAGGAGCTTCCGTGAGTCACTGCTCTCTTCTTCAGGTACAGCTAGAATGGGAGTCCATCTGATTGACTCCCATCCTAGTTGTATCTGAAGAAGTGAGCAGTGACTCACGAAAGCTCACAGTCTGCCTTGAATTTTGTCAGCCTTAAGGTATGGCTGGACGCTTGCTCTTTTCTTCTGTGTAGGTCGGTGACCCCACAGGCTGCATAGCAGGCCGCACAGCTCA
>NW_015169823.1:428232-447428 GCF_001447785.1 Gekko japonicus | reverse complement strand
CAGCGCTGGCGCTTTGGCTTTGAAACGGAGATGAGCACCGCAACCCTAGAGTCGGATTTGACTGCCTTTCGAGCAAGGGAAACCTTTACCTTTAGAAAAGAGCAAGAGTCCAGTAGCAGTGTAAAGACTAATAAAATTGGTGGCAGGGTAGGAGCTTTTGTGAGTCACTGCTCACTTTTTCAGTTACTTGAAGAAGTGAGCAAGCTCATCCCCTGCCCTATATTCTATTAATCTTTTTTTAAAAAAAGAATTGTATTAGTTTATGCACAGAGAAAGGGAAAGGGGAAATATTCTATTAATCTTTAAGGTGTTACTGGAGCCTTGCTCTTTTCTGCTGCCTTATAGAGTGGGAGTCCATCTGATGGACTCCCATCCTAGTTGTATCTGAAGAAGTGAGCAGTGACTCACGAAAGCTCACAGTCTGCCTTGAATTTTGTCAGCCTTAAGGTATGGCTGGACGCTTGCTCTTTTCTACTGTGTAGGTCGGTGATCCCAAAGGGTGCAGGCTACATAGCAGGCCGCACAGCTCAAGCCCTCTCCCATAGATCTTGGTTCATTCTGTGTGGGATACTGCCTTATTAAGGTGGGTAGCCGTGTTAGTCTTTCTGTAGCAGTAGAAAAGAGCAAGGAGCATTTTCTACTGCATGACGGGGTGAGCTCCCGTCTCTAGTTCCAGCTCCTGCCAACCTAGCAGTTCGAAAGCAAGACATTGCAAGTAGATAAATAGGTACCACTTCAGTGGGAAGGTAACAGCGTTCCGTGCGCCTTGGTGTTTAGTCATGCTGGCCACATGACCACGTCTTCGGACAGCGCTGGCGCTTTGGCTTTGAAACGGAGATGAGCACCGCAACCCTAGAGTCGGATTTGACTGCCTTTCGAGCAAGGGAAACCTTTACCTTTAGAAAAGAGCAAGAGTCCAGTAGCAGTGTAAAGACTAATAAAATTGGTGGCAGGGTAGGAGCTTTTGTGAGTCACTGCTCACTTTTTCAGTTACTTGAAGAAGTGAGCAAGCTCATCCCCTGCCCTATATTCTATTAATCTTTTTTTTTTTTAAAGAATTGTATTAGTTTATGCACAGAGAAAGGGAAAGGGGAAATATTCTATTAATCTTTAAGGTGTTACTGGAGCCTTGCTCTTTTCTGCTGCCTTATTAAGTGAACTGACAATATTGTTATCCAGAGAGATCATTTTCAGTGTTATCGGGACTTGGTCACTGTTCATGTTTTTGGATACTGGGGTAAGAGAAAGTGTTTCTTTGTGTTTTGTGATTTAATTTTTTTTATTTATAATTTGTATTTAAGAATTTAATAACAATGCAAGGTAAGCACAGTAGATGTCTGCAGATGAAGTACAAAAATAGGTTAGCAAAAACATTAATGCTTAACTATGTCCAGGCTGAAGTTGCCAGAGAACTGTATTACACACTACAAAACATCTTTTAAGGCAGCAGCCATCTAATAAATACATATATATCAAGTTTCAAAAGTATATCATTGACATATATCTTTACAGGCAGATTTAAAATCAGTGTTCTGAATGTAACTTCAGATATGATCTTAGATCGAAGCCAAATAATGTTTCAGGTGCAAGTTTCAAAAGTATATCATTGATTTGTATAAAGGATTTGCTGGAATTACATCAGATCCAGCCGTATAGCTAATGAGTGAATACCAGGATGCTATAAATTTTTCTTCAAACTTGCTGGAGGAAAGATTGAGTGTGCTAAATGATATTTTGGACAGAATGAAGTGGTCCCAAATACGATTTTGCCAGGATTGGATTGTGGGGGGAAGTTTGTCTAGCTACGTCGCGGCTATGGTATTTCTGGCTATGGTTAACGTGTGTTTTGTGGGTTGTTGCAAACACCTTTTTGGGCGCTAACGTGTGTTTTGTGAGTTGTTTGTGAGTTGTTGCAAAACACCCTTTTGGGCTTTTTTCTATAGTTGGGAGTATGAAACGTTATGTGTCGTGTTACATCTTTTGTTTCTGATAATAGATCTTCAGTATGCCTTTAAAAAGTCCTGCTAGCCCAAACAGGTGGAACAAAGCAAAGGGCCCTGACTTTAGGGGGTTCATGAAGCTCGCTGAACGTGTTGATACGGAAGTGAGACCAGCCTGTCTCTTTATCTCTCTGCCTTAGCTCCATGGCGGGAAGAGGGTGATGGAGTGCCTGAAGAAGGCACTGAAGATCGCCAACCAGTGCATGGACCCCTCTCTCCAAGTCCAGCTCTTCATCGAGATCCTGAACAGATACATCTACTTCTACGAAAAGGAGAACGAAGCGGTAAGTGATGCTGTAGCGAAGAAGACAGCCGTGCTTCGGTTTCTGAGGTTCCAGACCAGGGCTATTTTGGGGCAGGAACGCAGAGGAACGGAGTTCCGGCTGGCTCCCAAGTTAGATTGTGGTACCATATGATTATTAGTTACAGTTAATGAATTGATGCAGAGACTTGGATGCTATATCTTCATTGTTAATTAATTATTTAATTGATTATTTTGTACAATAGTTGATCAGTGGAGGTGAACAAAATAGTTGATTAGGGATCAGTGGAGGTTAATGAAATTTATAACTGTGGTGATTGGTCCTAATTGTTAAGTAGACATTATTAAGTAGAAAATCAAATGTGGTGATTGGAGTTAATTAGTAAGTAGAAAATTAAAATAGAATACAGTAACAGTAACGGCCTGGAGGGGGGGAACAGTGAGGCCTCCTCCACCTGCTCTGCATGGAGCTCCCCCGCTTCTCTCCCCCCCGCGATTTCCGCGGGTCCCCTTTCTTGTATCCACCAATTGTTCATTTATTCTTATACCTAATAAAAAGTATGGTATTAAAAAAAAGATCATTTTTTTCAGGAGTGTATGTTTTAAAAGAATTGTATTAGTTTATGCACAGAGAAAGGGAAAGGGGAAATATTCTATTAATCTTTAAGGTGTTACTGGAGCCTTGCTCTTTTCTGCTGCCTTATTAAGTGAACTGACATTAAGATTATCCAGAGAGATAATTTTCAGTGTTTAGATAAATGTATCGGGACTTGGTCACTGTTCATGTTTTTGGATACTGGGGTAAGAAAAAGTGTTTCTTTGTGTTTTGTGATTTCATTTTTTTATTTATAATTTTTATTTAAGAATTTAATAACAATACAAGGTAAGCACAGTAGATGTCTGCAGATGAAGTACAAAAATAGGTTAGCAAAAACATTAATGCTTAACTATGTCCAGGCTGAAGATGCCAGAGAACTGTATTACACACTACAAAACATCTTTTAAGGCAACAGTCATCTAATAAATACATATATCTTTACAGGCAGATTTAAAATCATTTTTCTTCAAACTTGCTGGAGGAAAGATTGAGTGTGCTAAATGATATTTTGGACAGAATGAAGTGGTCCCAAATACGATTTTGCCAGGATTGGATTGTGGGGGGAAGTTTGTCTAGCTACGTCGCGGCTATGGTATTTCTGGCTATGGTTAACGTGTGTTTTGTGGGTTGTTGCAAACACCTTTTTGGGCTTTTTCTATAGTTGGGAGTATGAAATGTTATGCGTCGTGTTATATCTTTTGTTTGTGATAACAGATTTTCCGTCTTCCACCCAAGCGCTTATTCAAACGGGGGTGCGCTTAAAACTTTTTCTTTCTCGATCGTCAACTCACAGTTTGTAGCTGGATGTCTTCTCTCTTTTATACTTCATCGCTTTACCACTCCGATGGTCTGGTGGCGTTGCTAAGTCCCCATTCGGGGCACAGCGCGGCGGGGCCGTCGGGGCATGGGGAAAGCCTCAATTTTCCGACCTTCGGTTTGGTAAAGAGGCTACTCCCCGGTGCGCCCCCTGATTCGGAGCCTTTGCCTAAGGCTCCTTAGGATGAGTGAATACCAGGATGCTATAAATTTTTCTTCAAACTTGCTGGAGGAAAGATTGAGTGTGCTAAATGATATTTTGGACAGAATGAAGTGGTCCCAAATACGATTTTGCCAGGATTGGATCGTGGGGGGAAGTTTGTCTAGCTACGCCGCGGCTATGGTATTTCTGGCTATGGCTAACGTGTGTTTTGTGAGTTGTTTGTGAGTTGTTGCAAACACCTTTTTGGGCTTTTTTCTATAGTTGGGAGTATGAAATGTTATGCGTCGTGTTACATCTTTTGTTTGTGATAATAGATTTTCAGTGTGCCTTTAAAAAGTCTTGCTAGCCCAAAGAGGTGGAACAAAGCAAAGGGGCCTGACTTTAGGGGGTTCATGAAGGGTTTATGGGGGAGCTCGGTGAACGTGTTGATATGGAAGTGAGACCAGCCTGTCTCTTTATCTCTCTGCCTTAGCTCCATGGCGGGAAGAGGGTCATGGAGTGCCTGAAGAAGGCACTGAAGATCGCCAACCAGTGCATGGACCCCTCTCTCCAAGTCCAGCTCTTCATCGAGATCCTGAACAGATACATCTACTTCTACGAAAAGGAGAACGAAGCGGTAAGTGATGCTGTAGCGAAGAAGACAGCCGTGCTTCGGTTTCTGAGGTTCCAGACCAGGGCTATTTTGGGGCAGGAACGCAGAGGAACGGAGTTCCGGCTGGCTCCCAAGTTAGCCACGCCCAGCAGGAACTCATTAGCATAATAGGCCACACCCAACAGCAGAAACTCATTAGTTACACTTCTGGTAACATGGGGGTGTGGCCTAATGTGCTAATGAGCGGTGCTGTCAGGGTGTGGCCTAATAGGCTAATGAGTTCCTGCTGTTGGGTGTGGCCTATTATGCTAATGAGTTCCTGCTGGGCTTTTTCTACAAGAAGAGCCCTGTCAGACTAAATGTTATGTGTAAACGCCTGCCACTTCTTCCCTATAAAATGGTATGAGACGGGTAGGTGCGGACTGGGAGGGGGGAAAGGGCCCTGCTCCCCGGACCCACTCCCCAAGGGAGGGAGGAAAAGCCTGCCCAGCCAGCCTTCTCCGTACACAGCTCATCCAGGTCCCTCCTCCTTCATGCTCCGCCCCACATAAGGCTCGGCCACCTCTTGCTTGGCCGTCGGCCCTCCAGGACTTTTCCCAGTGGCTTTAATGGCCAGTCCCCTGTTGGGAAAGGGGAGAATTGAAGCAAAGGTGTATTAATGTGGGAGGACAACAGTGGCAAGGTGGCAAGGAGAGAGGGTACAGGAATGGGGGAAGGTGGCCAATGCATGTGTGAAACCACATGGTTGGAAACATCTGGGGTCAGGGTTTACAGAGTGGGAAAAGGTGAGGCGCAGTTTGCTTTCTGTCCCTCCTTTACTCCAGGTTGCTGCCTCTGGGAGACGCCTCGCAGCACGCTTGCAGTTTGTTGAGATTCCGTTGCCCGTGTTTGCGTGTAAAGCTTAGCTATGTGTGCAGTGCTTGGGATGCTGTTGGATTCCTCTTGGAGGAAAATCGGATCACCGTGGGCACAAGCTGAACTTTTTTTTGCAGGAAACGTCTGCCATTGCTAATCTTCTGGGAGTTTTTTTGTGGGGGTTAGAGATCCTTTGAACATGGCTCGGATGCCCATCGGTAGTTCAATTCGGTGCTTAGTTTTTATGCTTCACTAAGCACAAGTGTGCCCGTGGCCCTTGTGGGCCACGAAATTAATTCCCCAGCCCAACTAAAGCCTCTCCTCTCTCCTGATATGCTGAAAGCGCTCTTTCTTTTCTCCAGGTTGTCATAACGATCTCTGGACTAATTCTCCCCCCCCCCCTTCCCTTTTTGTGTTCTCTGTATCCAGGTGACAATTCAGGTTTTGAATCAGCTCATTCAAAAAATCCGGGAAGATCTTCCGAACCTGGAATCGACTGAGGAAACGGAGCAAATCAACAAACACTTTCACAACACGCTGGAGCACTTGCGGTTGAGGAGAGAGTCCCCGGAGTCCGAAGGGCCCATCTATGAAGGGCTGGTCATTTAGAAGAAGAAAACAAAGAGCCCGCGAGCGCCCCGTTCTGCTTCACCTTTCTCATTTATACACAGTACATGATTCCCCCCCCACCCCCCTTATGCTAGAATTCATAGATTGTGCCTTTCGGAAGTGCCAACTTAGGCTACCCAGTTGCTTTCCTGCCCCTGCTGCCCTGTGACTCATTCAGCTACGCGCTTCCAAACACTGCTTCTTCGGAACGTTCCAGCAGTCTGGACCAGCGGCTGGATCGATAACCGTCAAAGTTAGCATGACTGAAGTCCTCCGGTTTAAAACGTGCGAGGCATTTCCCCTTCTGTCTTCTGTGGTCTCGTTTCTGTCTCCTCCCAATTCTTTTGCTCCGTTCACCCCCCCCCTTCCTCTAACATCTAATCTGGCTTTCTATTTTCAAGTGTTATAGATGTGTATTTGATTTATTTTTACTATTTTTACAGAGCCCCCCCCCCCCATTTTCCTGTATGCGGGGTTCAGCTTTTTTTCTTTTCTTTTTACAATGCAGCTCAAGGTTATGTCCAGTTCCCCCCCCCCCGGATATATTAATGCATGTTCTTGGAGTTGAGGCAACCGACTCCAAACCCAGAAGCTATATTTTGCATACGGAGGCTCTGTGACATTCGGTGAGAGCCGCTACGTTACACAGTGCATTATTTATCAAGACAATAACTTTCGTTTCCACTTAGTATTAAGAAAAAGTAATTGATAAATCGTGGTCTGTATAGTTCTACGTATAACCCTCGTTACTGTAAAGTTGGCCGAGGGGGGGGGGGAGGGAATGCATTACACAGTTCTATCATGAATTTGCACCAGTGAAAACATTAAAAGTTGCTATTAACAAGTGACTCGGTCTGTCTTCTGGTATCACTTGCACCTAATACTTCCATCAACTGTAGAGGAACCTATGAACTTGCTTTATACCAAGACCATTGCTCCCTCTAAGCTGTGGAGTCTTGTGAGCAAAAATTCTACTTTGAAGAAGAAGAGGAGATTGGATTTATACCTTGCCCGTCACTACCCGAAGGAGTCTCAGAGCGGCTTACAAACTCCTTTCCCTTCCCCTCCCCTCCCCACAACAGACATCCTGTGAGGTAGGTGGGGTTGAGAGAGCTCTGACAGAAACTGCTCTTTTTCAAGAACAGCTGTGCCAGAACTATGGCAGCAGGTGCAAGTGGAGGAGTGGGGAATCAAACCCGGTTCTCCCAAATTAGAGTCCGCGCACTTAACCACTACACCAAACTGGCTCTCAGTTTGTGAGCTACTGGCATTAAAGTTGTGAGTGAGCAATTTGGCTACTGCATAAATCAGTTCACTCTGGAGCCATCCTTCCTGAGCTAAGACAAAAATGTGTGAGCCGGAGGCTAAAAAACTCTGAGCTAGCTCACACTAACTCATCTTAGAGGAAACGCTGACCAAGACATGGCATTAGTTGGTTTAGTTCAGTGTGGTCTCTGCTGTGTTTGGCAGCTAGGGATGCACAGCCTGAAAAAAAAATCAGTATCTGAGCCGAAAAATGCTGGTATTCCCAGTTTCCAAATACCTGTTTGGTATTTGGATCTGGGTTTTATTTGGGGGGGGGGCAATTCTGATATTATTTGGCTGCTGGTGCCTGTCCTTTAAATAACTCCAAATTTCAAGTGAATTGGACCAAGCGGTCCAATTTTATGGGCGCCTGAAGGAGGTGCCCCCAGCCATTCCCCATTGTTATGTGAGGGAATTCAATACTTTCTCCAGGGCAAAGAATAGCCAAAGACAGTGACGAGCAAGCAAAGTAACACTTCTAGCCAGAAGCCTACAGACAGAACCAACAAACCCAAAGAACCGGTGCAGAACCAGGAAGTTTCAGCAGAACCGCAGGACGGTGTGGCAAGCCTAACAACAAGGTGACAACCCAAGAATCCAGCCCAATGTCAGACTAGAGAACAGGAATGACCCACAGCCCAACAAGTGTAAAATCAGAGCATCTACACCAATATACAACTGAGAATGAAAGGCAGTGGCAAACCTGAGAATCCACTGCAAAAAAAGCCAACCCGGCATGAAGCAACTTGTGCAAAGAATACTGCACTGCAAAACCAATTTAAAAGGACAGAAAGTGAAACCAGCATGGCAAGCCGATACCAAGCCCTGGGAAGGCACAAACACACCAGAAAAACAAAACAGTTCTGGACTGGGAGCCTTGTTGCTGTCTCCTGATATTTCTGGGTAAGCCAAATATTTCTGGGATTTTTGGGGACCCATTCCCCAGCATCCTGGATACCATTTGGAGACCTGAGTATTTCCAGAAGACACCAATAAGGTATTCTCCGGATATAGATTTGGACCAGATCATATCAGAATGTCCATCCCTATTAGCAGCAGCTCTTCGGGTCCTCAGGCAGAGGCGGGTTGTTCTCAGAGCTCGCATCTGGAGATTCTTTGGCTGGGACTGAACCTAGGAATTCCTGCCAGCAAATCAGGGGCTCTCCCGCTGAGCTTTGGCTCCTTTCCTCGAGAGCCATGAAAAATTCACCTGCTTCCAATGTTTCGTTGTTTTTTATGCACATTTGCACGAATGATATCTTCAGAGAGTGGCCGTGTTGATTTTAAGTAGAAGAGCTAGGTTCGGTTTCAGTAACACCTTAGAGACCCAACAGGAATTTCAGGGGATAAGATTTCGAGTCAAAGCTCCCTTCATTGGGTAGGATGGGATAAACATAGAGCCAGAGGTCCATAGCCACAAGGTATCCATAGAACACTAAGAACATAAGAGATGCCAATGTTGGATCAGGCCAAAGGCCCATCCAGTCCAACACTCTGTATCACACAGTGGCCAGAAATATCAGCGCCATCAGGAGGTCCACCAGTGGGGCCAGGACACTAGAAGCCCTCCCACTGTTGACCCCCCCAAGCACCAAGAAGACAGAGCATCACTTACCCCAGAGCCCCTATCTATACCTTGTGGCTAATAGCCACTGATGGACCTCACTATATCTGGGGCAGTGATACTCTGTATTCTTGGTGCTTGGGGGGCAGCAGTGGGAAGGCCTCTGGAGTTCTGGCCCCGCTGGTGGGCCTCCTGATGGCACCTGGGTTCTGGCCACTGTGTGACACAGAGTATTGGACTGGAGGGGCCATTGGTCTGATCCAACATGGCTTCTCTTATATTCTCTTATGACTCTTGAAAGCTTATACCCCAAAAAACTATGGTGTTTGGGTCTAATGAAGCTCTGTCATGTTCCCCAATGTCAATACAGGATATTATTTTGGCTGCTCTGTCTCTGTGCTAGGCTCACTGACATTAAGAGAAAGGGTCTTTTGGCTTTCAGCTATAGAATAACTCTTGGAGATTTGCCGAAGTTCGACTGCTCCACTTGGGCAGGCTAAGGACGGAAGGGTATAACTTGTTCATACTGCAAGTCCATCTTGATCAGTACCTTAGGAAGGGGGAAATGGTGCCTTTCCGTGATAGAAGACTCCTGTAGACCAAGGGTCCCTTGGAAAGTGCTCTGGTAACATAAGAACATAAGAGACGCCAATGTTGGATCAGGCCAAAGGCCCATCCAGTCCAACACTCTGTATCACACAGTGGCCAGAAATACCAGTGCCATCAGGAGGTCCACCAGTGGGGCCAGGACATTAGAAGCCCTCCCACTGTTGCCCCCCCCCCCCAAGCACCAAGAAGACAGAGCATCACTTGCCCCAGAGTCCCTATCTATACCTTGTGGCTAATAGCCACCGATGGACCTCTGCTCCATATGCTTATCTAATTCCCTTTTGAAGCCGTCCGTGCTTGTAGCCGCCACCACTTCCTGTGGCAGTGAATTCAGCTACCACCAATAAGAACCTCCTGAGAACACGACTAACCTGCCTAGAAGGTAGTCTTCCAGCACAACACTTGAGCAATAACAAAATATCTTCTAACCAACCCAGTTAGCACCCATGCAGTCTAGCACGGGGAGGAAGAGATTAAGAGAAGTATCCTAGAGAAAAATTGTACTAAGTGAAACAAACAAAAAAAATCCTTATTAAAAAGGTTGTTATACAAGAGAGGTGGAAAGGTAGTTGGATTCCAAAAGAGCAAGAAAAGGGCAAATAACACAATGTAGAGAAGGGCACACAGCAAGGACTGCAGAGAGAGTTTAAAATGAAAAACAATATGGTTGAGCCAGCTAAGCTTAAAGACACATTACCTAGGCGACAGCAGGTTTTTCAGAGAACACGCAGAGCTCCTTGCATTAACAAAAGTTGAAGAAGTCCTTAACCCCTATCCAACTTCCTGTGAACCCAGATTTCACTTGAAGACAAGGGGAAATCTCAATTCTCCATATATTTTATTTATTTATTTAGGTATTTTTACCCCGCCCTCCCCGCAAGCGGGCTTCAGGGCGGCTTACAGGGGCATAAGCCCATACATAAAATACAATAAAATCCTGTAAAATCACGAAATCGCAACCAATAACATACTGTTAATAATATTAAAGTGCTTTAAATTCCAAGATGGTCTGCTGTTGTTGTAGTAGTATCTTCCGGCAGAAATAGTCTGAGCTAATCGGCTGGTCTTGCTGCCATGTAGTTCACCTTACCGCCGGGTTATCAAGGGCACTCCAACTTTGATGATAATTCCACCGTTGGTGGTGGTGGTGGTGGGAGCGGCGGCCCCTACATAAAGGCCTGGTGGAAGAGCTCCGTCTTGCAGCCCCTGCGGAATTGCATGAGATTTATGGTAAGTGGAGCCTCCTTTCTAAGAATGACAAGCCGATTTCTCCAATCCCACAAGAATCCCCATCTCTGATGTCAGAGGCTACTTTTAGAATCAGAGCCGTATACAATACAGTCCCGCCTCCATTGGGCACCTGGAAATGGCTGTGAACTTCCATGACAAGTAGATATTCCATTCCAAACTGGGTGGTTGTTTGTCCAAAAAGGTTTAAGTCTGCCAGGGTGGTCCAATGTGGAATGGAACTGACTGGCTCATTCTAATAGAGTCTCGAAACGTCCAAGATCCTACACACTCTTGATCCTTAGCATGTTTTAGGATTTATGTCACAGCAAAAAGGGTATTGGGGGTATATGCTTTCGAGAGTCAAAGCTGCCTTCATTAGATACCTGATGTATCCGACAAAGGGAGTGTTGACTAAAGCTTATACCCCGAAAAACTTGTTGATCTCTGAGGTAGTACTGAATTCGAATCTACTGCAGACCACGGCTGCGGTTAGAGGTCAGGCTTAGTGCGGTCTGGCTGTGCCTCTAATTTATCTTGTGTTATTTGCTTCTGAGAGTTTTGTCTTAAATGTGCTGCCCTTATCCTGCCTCACTGTGCGCTCACCTCATGGTTGACTGTTCAGATTACTGCTACGTGGTAACCACGGAGTGGTAATTTTGGGTGGCATCCTTTTTAAAATTTGTTTTCTGGGCATGCACAGAAGTGCGTATTCGAAGCACCACTCCTTTTTGACAGCTCCACGATCCTTCCGCCAAGTACTGTGATCATTGGTTCCTATACAAATGTATTTCTCAGCCAGATCTTATTCCCTTTCCCACTCATTTCATGGGGAAGTTTTCGCTTTTTCTTTCCCCATAGAGCTTTCCTGCCAGAGCAGTATTAGGAAAGTTCCAGGTTGGAATCCTGGCTGCCGGTATGGGATCCTAAATAGGGACTATTTCCAGTGCCATCCCGCCCCAAGAAACAGCGGAAAGGGTCGTTTTTCTTGCGTTTGTCACTCTAACCCCCCCCCCTTGGGATCCCAATCACAACAAAATATTGCAGCTAAGACGCACGCAAGCGGTGATTCAAAACCCTTGTGCAAAGATCCTTTTTAAAAAAGGAGTGAAAATGGAAGTGAAGGTTCAGACGTCCCAAACAGCTTGAGATCACAATGGAGAGTTCCGACCAGCTACATCCATAAAGATCAGGCTTCCCTCCAGTGTCAGAAAACACGCAATCGGGGAGGAATGGTAGCGGGGGACATCAACTTCAGGATGGGATAGGGACGAGGCTGTCTGGTTGTGCCTTTTAAATCCGGAAGGGAACAGCAACCACATCGTATCAAATAGCTTGTCTGATCACAGCCCAACATGGCTACCCTCTAAAACAACCTTGCTCAGTACGATCACCAACAACGGTGAGTCAAGATTCCTTCAGGGAGAATAACCTCTTTATTTTGTGAAGAGTTCCTGTCCCATCTGCTTGGATCTAACAGGATAATTATCGAGGCCATTCTCTTATGGAAACCTTCCTTCTCTGAGGTTGTCTAACACCTCTTAGGTGGCCGTGTATCCCTGCTGCTTTTGCAGTTATCATGGAGCAATCAAAGGGGTTTATGTGCTCATACTTATTAGGCATTTAGATTTTCACCGAATTGCTTAGAGGGGACAATGTCTGTTCTCTCGGACTTGAGTAAATAGCCGGAAATCCAGTAATTGTTCATTCCTGATGCTTAATGTCTGCAATTGGAGGGTTTTTTAAAAAAAATTGCTGACAAATACTGCTTGGTACAAACCGACTTTATTTTAATAACTGTAAACTGTTTCACAGGCGGGGGTGTGCATGGAACGTGCTGATAATGCATATCGGCAGCTTACAGCAGACGTCTTGATTCCAGGGAGTGTGCGTGTGGCGTGGGAGGGGGTGTTGCGAGCCCCGCGTTTTTAATTCGACACTGCCTCAAAATCCCTCCAGGTGGCCCCAATGGAATTAAAATAAGCAATGCAAAGTTTGTAAACCAATAGCAAGATAAAAGGAACAGAAAGGGCTGCAGCCGCGATGGGAAAGCGCATAATTGTCCAATGCACGGAAGGATAAGATGTGACTTGGTGGTGCGCTGGAGAGATGATAGACTTAGTGTCGTTTGAATTTCTGCAGGGAAGGGATTCCATACATGGGCCACCATCGCCAAGAAGGTCCAAGATCTAGTCACCACCAGCCTCCCCTCAGAAGATGGTGTCACTTGGATCAGGACCTCCTAGCACAGGCAAAGTTCATGTGGGAGAAGGGGGTGGTTCTGGTCCAAAACCATTGAAGGTGCTTGGGGGGGTCAACAGTGGGAGGGCTTCTAATGTCCTGGCCCCACTGGTGGACCTCCTGATGGCACTGGTATTTCTGGCCACTGTGTGATACAGAGTGTTGGGCTGGATGGGCCTTTGGCCTGATCCAACATTGGCGTCTCTTATGTTCTTATGTTCTTAAGGTCTGTAAGCTGCAACTAGCTCTTTCAATGGTCACTGTTTCCAATAGTTAACGTGGATGTTAACAGTGTGAAGAACCAGGAAAGCTCCTTATCCAAGAATGGCAGCAGCTGGTGTACCACCTGAAGGTGCTGTATGCTACCGAGGTTCTTCTGGGTCTCCAAATTAAGAGTTGATCTAGGAGCACCTTAGAGCTGTGAATTTGGCTCTTGGGAGGGGAAGCAACCCTGTCCAGCCCACATTGATACCACTTTTCTGGGCACACAAAAGCACCCACCAAGAGCATCTCCCTCTTACTTGGTTTGAACTTCAGTTTATTAGCTCGCAGCCTGCTTATTACCAACTTGAGGCACGTGTTTGAGATTTTTTTTGTTTTCCCCCCCCCCCCCCCCATTGCTTGAAAAGCTAAAAACAGAGCTTGGGATCATAATCATGATTATTCATGTAATTGGAGTACCCTTTTGTACTTCCATGCAACTTTGGACCACAAATCCCATTTTAGGACACTGAACTTGAGAGAGTTCTACAACGGAGGCAATGAGGTTATATTCTACCAAGTCAATACTCTGAAGATAGTTTCGATGAATGCCTGAAGCTGCCACCACCTCTGTTAAGTGTTGGTCCAGTATTGTCTACTTGAACTGGCAGTCTTCTTCAAGGAGGTCTTTTCCAGCTTTGAGATCTTTCAAAGTGGGGAGATGTTGGGGGTTTGAACCCAAGGCCTTGTACATGCACAAGCCACGTACCACACCACTGAGCTATAGTCCAAAGCTATGTGTTGACAGCTGAGCAAGATCGATGTTGTCATAAGCCACATGTTGAAACAGGTTGCGGAATTCTGCTGTAAAGTAATTCAGAACTTGACCCCCATCCCAAGTGGCTGTTGAGAGGGGATGCGGCTAAGGAGGGTGTGAGCCAAGACTGCCCCCTTCCACTTCAAGGTCACCTCAACTATGAACTTGCTCTATAGCTGGGGGGTCTCCCACCTTGTTGAGCCAATGGATGCTTCTAGAATTTTGAGAACAGAGAATCATAGAACCACAAGAGTTGGAAGGCATCTCTAGGGTCATTTAGTCCAACCCCCTGCACAATGCAGGAAATTGACAAATACCTCCCCCCCACCCCCAGCAACCCCTTTTCCATGCCCAGAAGATGACCAGAATGGCTGAGAGTTCACAAAAGTGGCAATGGCTACAAGCCTAGGCAGCTTCAAGAGGCCCATGGAAGGCTATTAGCCACAAGGTCTAGAGGGAACACTCTGTCTGGGGGCAGTGGTGATCTGTCTTCTTGGTCCTTGGAAGGCAACAGTGGGAGGGCTTCTGGAGTTCTGGCCCCACCGGTGGACCTCCAATGGCCCCTGGGTTTTGGCCACTGTGTGACACAGAGCGTTGGACTGGATGGGCCATTGGCCTGATCCAACATGGGACCTATCCCAAAATGGATGCCATGGGGTACTGGGGCCAACCACAGAAGGCTGGGAAACCACAAGCCAAGCACCATCCTACTATGACATCAGTGCTTTCGGGGTTCTCCTGTTCCAAACTGGAGAGCCAGTTTGGTGTAGTGGTTAAGTGCGCGGACTCTAATCTGGGAGAACTGGGTTTGATTCCCCACTCTTCCACTTGTACCTGGCTGGATGACCTTGGGCAAGCCATAGTTCTGATAAGAGCTGTCCTTGAAAAAGAGCAGTTTCTGTCAAGAGCTCTCTCAGCCCCACCTACCTCCCAGGGTGTCTGTTGTGGGGAGGGGAAGGGAAAGGAGTTTGTAAGCCGCTCTGAGACACCTTTGGGTAGTGAAGGGTGGGGTATAAATCCAATCTCCTCCTCCTCCTCCAATGAGGCAGAAGAAAGCTTGGGTTGTCTCTTCTGCTCTCTAAAGCATCTGTTGCCCAAAGCAAATGAGCACCAGGCCACCCATCAGCTGGTGCCTTGGTGCCCCTGGGCGCCATGCTGGGGATGACTGCTATAGAGTCATAGGAATGGACTGGTTCTGTCCCTTCATTGGTAAGACGTTGACAAAACCACCTGTTTGCTGTGGGTTCTCTGAATTCATAGAGCAGCCCCAACAAATGCTCTGTACACTGTGGGTTGGTGCCAAGTGCTAAATGGGGAGCGGTGGCACAGTGGGTATATCCCACTGTCTTAACATCTGAACTGTGTCAGTTCAAGCCCCACGCTGGTGTGAGCTGCCGGCCTGTTGTCTCCAGCTCATCGTCCACCCAGTGATTCGAAAGCCTCGGCGAGTTGATAAAATGGGAAATGACTGTCTAAAGAGTAACTGTAAATCACTTTGAGCCCACTTGTGGGGAAAGCGATTAATACATCGAAAGCATTATTATCAGTTATTATTATTAAAATGTTAGGCAATCCTATTTCATAGCTCTCGACATGGAGGGGGTTAATTCTGGGTTTTATGCAACCCGGTTGATGGCAATGTCATTGCCTCGGTGTGCACAGTCAGCTGCCGCGTAGCTCCACTGGAACCATCTCTTAGGAACTGGATTTCCCCCCTCTCTGCTGAAAGCCCTCTCTCTTTGTTCTCATCTCATCCAGTATTTCAGCACATGAAACACACTAACTGGCTGTTGGGCTTACCCAAGGTTTCATCCCTTCCTAGGCGTAAACGAGGTGGCGACAACACACAGGGGGAACGCAAGGGATTCTTACGGCTTGGCATGCCCAGTGGCTTGGGGACACAACACAATGGTCTATGAAACATTGTTAGTCCCCTGTCTAAAGAGTAACTGTAAATCACTTTGAGCCCACTTGTGGGGAAAGCGATTAATAAATCGAAAGCATTATTATTAGTTATTATTATTAAAATGTTAGGCGATCCTATTTCATAGCTCTCGACACGGAAGGGGTTAATTCTGGGTTTTATGCAACCCAGTTGATGGCAATGTCATTGCCTCGGTGTGCACAGTCAGCTGCCGCGTAGCTCCACTGGAACCATCTCTTAGGAACTGGATTCCCCCCCTCTCTGCTGAAAGCCCTCTCTCTTTGTTCTCATCTCATCCAGTATTTCAGCACATGAAACACACTAACTTACCCAAGGCTTACCCAAGGTTTCATCCCTTCCTAGGCCTAAACAAGGCGGTGACCACACACAGGGGGAATGCAAGGGATTCTTACGGTTTGGCATGTCCAGTGGCTTGGGGACACAACACAATGGCGGTGGTAGGAAGCGCTGTCAAGTTGCAGTGGACTTATGGCGGCCCCATTGGGTTTTCAAGGCAAGAGAGGAACAGGGGTGATTTGCCATTGCCTGCCTTTGCGTAGCAGCCCTGGGCTTCCTTGGTGGGCTCCCACACAGCGCTGACCCTGCTTAGCTTCTAAGATGTGATGAGGCTGAGCTCTCCTGGGCTGTCTAGGTCAGGGCATGCAAGAAGATCCAGCTAACTCCGTTGAACTAGACTTCAGGCAACTGGCACAGGCAGCGCAATGCTGATCTTGTTTCTAACTCACGGTCCTTACCGGTCAGCATGGTAGACTAAAGCACAGCAACTGCTGTGCGGAAGCAATTCAGTATCATGGTGTTATGCTGGTGTTGCAGGTATTCTAGGATGGCGCACACTTTCAGAAGTGACACTTTGAGTGCAAAAGAAGGCTGTCCTCTGATGTCCTGCCTGTATTTCTAGGAAATCCAGACTTGTTAACTATTCCGGGCCCTAGGGACATCAAATTAACTGCTACTAGGGCCAGGGCGTTTTCGGTGGCGGCTCCTACCTGGTGGAATGAGCTCCCAGGGGAGATCCGGGCCCTGCGGGACCTTATGCAGTTCCGCAGGGCCTGCAAGATGGAGCTCTTCCGCCAGGCTTTCGAGTAGGAGCCGCCGTCCCTACTGTACCACCACCGCCCTGAGGAAACATCTGAAACATCTGGATATTGAAGAAGCCCTAGCCGTGGGACTTAGCCGTGGTACCACTTGGAATTTTGGGACCTATGATTTGCTATCTTGGGACTGTTGGAAGTATTGAGTACTATGTTTTAACTGAGGATATTTTAAGATGTATTCGATGTTTTGTATTATTATGCATTTGATGTTTTTATTATGGCAAGGTTCTGCCTTGCCTCTGTAAGTTGCCCTGAGCCTATTGGGGAGGGCGGGGTATAAATTTGAAAAATAAATAAATAAATAAATAATAAATTAACAGAGAGCTCCAGCAGAGCAAACTGGAGTCAGAGACTTCCTCCACATGCAGTGAGGAGTCATGGGCTTCCCCCTCCTATGCAGTGAGGGAACTGGCTGAACATTGGGTCTATTCTCACCTGGGCTAGATTTTTTTCCCTCCCATCTCGCTTCTAGAGGGGGAAGTGTGTAATGGTCATTACAGTGAGCCAGTTTGGTGCACTGATTAGGAGCGCAGATTTGAATCAGGTTTAATTCCCCCCTCCTCCACATGCAGCTCCTGGTGTGACCTTGGGTCAGTCATAAGTTCCTTCAGAGCTGTTCTCTCAAGGGCAGTTCTCGGGAGACCTCTCCCTGCCCCACCTACCTCACAGGGTGTCTGTTGTGGGGAGGGGAAGGGAAAGGAGATTGTAAGCCGCTCTGAGACACCTTTGGGTAGTGAAGGGCAGGGTATAAATCCAATCTCTTCTCCTTCTTTTACCTCACAGGGTGTCTGTTGTGGGGAGGGGAAGGGAAAGGAGTTTGTAAGCCGCTCTGAGACACCTTTGGGTAGTGAAGGGCGGGGTATAAATCCAATCTCTTCTTCTTCTTTTACCTCACAGGGTGTCTGTTGTGGGGAGGGGAAGGGAAAGGAGTTTGTAAGCCGCTCTGAGACACCTTTGGGTAGTGAAGGGCGGGGTATAAATCCAATCTCTTCTTCTTCTTTTACCTCACAGGGTGTCTGTTGTGGGGAGGGGAAGGGAAAGGAGTTTGTAAGCCGCTCTGAGACACCTTTGGGTAGTGAAGGGCGGGGTATAAATCCAATCTCTTCTTCTTGTTTTACCTCACAGGGTGTCTGTTGTGGGGAGGGGAAGGGAAAGGGATTGTAAGCCACTCCTTTGGGTAGTGAAGGGCAGGGTAGAAATCCAGTCTCCTCTTTTTCATGTAATACGGCCCTATCTTTCTCTTGAGAAAGCATGCTCTAGGGCTCTTGGCAGAGTCTGCAAAGGAAACATATAAATATAGCGGGAGCCTCACATTTGAGTGTGTGCAAAATAGGAAGTTGTGGTGGACTTCAGCTGTGATGCAGGTGGGGAGCTCTTGCGTCCATAGGCTTGAGCGGTGAAATGGTAGTTTTTGTTACGCAACCCAGTTCTGTGCGGCGGAAGGTGATCCGCCGCATTGAAATGAATAGAGAAGTCCTTGAAAACACATTGGAAGTTTGCACATATCCGGGGTGCCAAGTGGACTTCCCTACTGCTCCTAACTCCGTATGCTCCGAAGTGGATAAAACGCAGAGTTTTAAAATCCTTAGGAGTTGGCTTTAAAAGAAATCCTGTTTTTTGCAACCCCTCTCCAGGAAAGAAATACAAGGCTCATTTGGAAAGGGCGGTGTTGACTGTTCTTAAGACTCCTGTTTGGACAACCAGGGAGTTTCTGGCAGTTCCGGGCTTTGTAAATATATCCCCAGGTTTCCATACTGAATGGAGCTTGGGAGCTGTCAAAATGAAGACATGCTGGGTCTCCTATGTGGGTCTGGACAAGCCAGTTCTCACAGCGAGTGCTTGCATCGCCAGGTATCGGTTGCAAAGTCTTGCACCTTAGAGCCGTGTGGAATGTGCACACTTTTGCAACACAGCCTAAAAAACGCCTGAAAAAAAAAAGTTCTCCGTAGATTTTATATCTTTCAGGGTAGAATGTCTGAAGGCTTTTTTTAAAAAACATGGACAGATCCAGCTTGCCAGATCTCTCCCGCTTGAGCCTCTAGCCGGTATTCTTCTTAACACGGCTATCGTAAAACTTGCTGTCTCGCTGTGTACATTCTCACGTAAATAGATTTGGGTGGATTTTAGCCTTACCGGGACACAAGAGTTTAAAAAAGGCCTTTCTGAAACTCATGTGGCACAATGGGTACAAGATGGGGTTAATGGCGGAATTCAGCCACAGGAGCCAAAACGACGCCTCATAGAGAGAGTGGTGGACGCACCGGCCGTGGCAAGCCGCTCTGATGATCATCAGGAGCG